>NC_045598.1:119963268-120263268 GCF_009762305.2 Zalophus californianus | reverse complement strand
TTTTGTGCCTTACATATGTGTCCCCCATGTCAGGGTGAAGGGGAGCTTGGCTTGGCAAGCAACGTCAGCCAGGAAGAATAGCTGCCTTCTCCCATCCTCCCAGAAAGGGTGCCATTTTGCAATTTATAAATGATATAAAGGCCCCATATGTGCGCTGGCTTAGGACAACAAAAATCTCTTGTTAACTTAATTTTTTTTACCTTATTAATCCAAAATCATAGTTACTAGATTTATCTGTTGTCTCTGCCAGAAACATGGGGACTATATAATTTCATATCTATATCATTAAAATTATTTTCTTTCAAACATGAAGATATTTGTCATGTTTTCTGAAGTATTCCAAAATGATCGGCTCAACAAGTTCCTTTGCAAATAATTTGGCACAGAGATTACACATGTTTTCCACAACATTATAGGAAAAAGAGGCCAAAAGAAAGACCAAAATGGACAGACACCCCATCAAATGGTATCTGCCTTTCTGAGCATGATAAAAAATTAAATAAGCCCCTAACCTGACATTTGGAAGGTTGGATTTACAGAAGCTCTTATAACCATATCAGCATCATGGATAGACAGCCAGAGTTCCTTAATTCTTTAATTCTTCTTTAATTCTAAAGGAGGCTCAGCAACAAATGCTTCCCTGCCCATTTGCTAACATTTCTCCAATATCCCATTCTAGTGTCACCGTTTAGGTTCAAGCCATCAGTGTCATTGCAACATCCCCTAACTGTCCTATTGGTTGATAATTGATGGGTTGAATAAACATTTATATAATTCTTAATATGAGCTCCACGTTGTTCTAAGTGTTTTATAAGTGCTAACTCATTTATTTAATCCTCTGAAAGGTGTGGTATACACTATTATTATTCCCATTTTATTGATGAAGATACTGAGCACAGAAAATAACTTTGTTAAGATACCACAGCTAGTAAAGTATCAGAATCAGGCTTCAAACTGGCTGATCTAGCTTGAGTCTATTACTATTTATTAACCACAACTTGTGTTACTTCCAGGCTTCCCTTTCCCTCTCATCACTTTCCCCCTTCCAATCCATTTCTTATCTGAGACCAGGTTAATCTCTATCTGTTTTGATCATGCATTTATTAAATACACCCATGTATTTCTGCTTGTACCTGTACAAGTCACCAGAGGCTCAAGAGACCCTCCGAGTCTTCCAGAAACTCACAGCTTCGCGGAGGAGACTGACATCTTGATGAATGGTAGCATGCATGTTACGCATTTGATATGCCTGAATCCTATTACTCTATTTCCTTTAGATTTTTGACTCCTGGCATATACATTAAAGAATGGCAAGGGAAATGAAAAATGAGATACAATTTTATTAATCTGGGCAAGCACATCATAACCCCAAAGATGTAGGGATTTTTGTAAACGATGTTGCAGTAAGCAGCTCAAGCCTGAGGCATCTTCAACATAGATTTTGTCCATCACAGTATAACACATGCTGAGCAGATATATAACCGGCCCCAGGTGCCCACATCTGCAAAGACTACAGGCCTGCTTCATAGATGTGAGGCAGGAAGAATGAGGATAAAGAGTGGACACGCATTGTTTTCCAATGTGTCTACTGCTGAGAGGTAGTTGAGTGTCAGACTGAGCAAGCTGACCAGCCAGAACTCCTCCTTAGTAAAGGCCTGGAACCACTAGAACTGTCCTATTTATTCTGTGTGTGTTGAAAGCAGAGGAGGTTTTCTCCCTTTGGGGCATGAGAGGAAAGAGAATATGGGTTCTCTCCAGCAGTGGAGTTAGACAACAATCCCAAAGGAGCACTGAGTGCAAAACCACCTGACTCTGATAGAGAAAATCAGACACATCACCAAAGAGCAAACTTGTAAGCTAAGACTTGACATAAATTTAATAAATAAGCCTAAATTTTTACCAAGAAGACTATAGAAGAACAACATATTTCTAGCAAATGGAAGGAAGGGAACAAAGCTACACAAGTGGAAAAGAATATGGAGGGTCCAAGAAAATGCCATGGCCAAAGAGGGCTATATTTTCAGGGTAAGATCCCAGGAGATGAGCTTGACTGGGAGGTGAGGGTCAGCATGTGAATGAGTTTGAGAAGTGCTTTAGGAATCTGGACTGAATCTTAGAAGTCGTTTTCCAAGTATGTCCCATGAATTTCTGAAGTTCTGTGGAGGATTTTGAGATTTCGCAAACATTTTATTCAAATAACATTTAAATTGCATTTCTAAAATATGTGGCCAAAAATGACATATTCTAGAATTTACCCCCCTGAGGATTATCAATATAATAATTACAACCAAGTTTTCTCATTATGGGGTATACCTTTGACTCCTTCTGTGCAATTTTATAACTTCTGAAGAAAAAAAATTGATTAGGAAGTTTGCAGAGTTGTCCTAAGCATGTCTACTTAATTGATATTGGGAAATGCTAAGGTATGGTAAAGCTAGTTTTAGAACTTATGGTAAGATGTGTTTTTATTTTGTACACGTTTTATATTTATAAATGCTATCTTCTTATGTTTTTGAGGCAAAATAATTATGCATTTCTGCCTAAAACTAGAAAATGTAAAATAATAAGGGCTATCTTTTATGTCAAGGAGAAATGACAAGTCAACTTTGCTGTCACCTGATCATCCAACTAGTGTTGGTCATAGTGACAATACAAAACAAAATCAATTTGTTCTGCTCCTACACAAAATCACTCACAGGCAAAAATACTATGATCCTATTCATTTGTTCCTGGGGTTTATCTTTAGTTACGTTAAAATATCTCCTACACTCCACCATGTTTTATGCAATGAGTTTTCCAAAAGAGTTTCTGTGATTCTTGCTAAGTAATAATATCATTCTGTAATACAGCATAGTGTGCATGGAAATAAAGCTTCAAGCTTCTGTCTGCAGAAATAAATAACTTAATGTTATTTTTAAAAACACGACTTAAACTTCAATTTGATCATATTCAAATACCTTAATATATCACATGTGTTGGAAAAGCTACATTATCAGGATGGAGCTTATTAAACTTTCTCTTACTGACCTTACACAAATGTCATATGAGTCAGCTACTAGAAAATGCAATCTGCTAATTCAATCAAGACAAGAACATTCATTGTTCTTGCTTTGCGTGATATTTTCATATGGACTTACTATTTTGTGGGATGCTTGACACACATTCAACAGTAGGAAAAAAATCTATAATGTGGGACTGTACTTGGAATTCTTCAGATCTAGCCTGTAGCAGATTAATGATGTTTTCATAGTTTAAATATCTTAATTTCCAAAGAACAAAATGACATATGATGATATTTTAGTGTAAAGAAAATATGTTTTACATATGTAGTTGCAATTGAATAATATAAAGCAACTGTTAACCTACAAAATTTCTAAGTGACCAAAAGAGCTAGAACTCATGAATTACCAAGTGCCTTAGTCAGCTCATGCTGCTGTAACAAAATACCGTAGACTGGGGGGTATAAACAACAGACATTTGTTTCTCACAGTTCTGGAGGCTGGAAAACCCAAGATAAAGATGTCAGCAGATTCATTTTCTGGACTGCACATGACCTCCTTCTCGCTGTGTGCTCCCGTGGCCATTCCTCATGCATGCTTGTGGAGGGAGACAGAGATCTCTCTCTCTCTCTTCCTGTTCTTATAAGGGCACTGATTCCATCATGAGTGTCCCATCCTTAAAATCTAAACCTGATCAACTCCCAGTGCTGCACCTCCAAATACTATCACACTGGGGTTAGGGCTTCAACATATGAATTTTGGAGGGACACAAACATTCAGTCCATAACATAGAAAGGCCACCCAGGCACCCATATGGTCATCTCCAATACAACTCACTGCCCAGTCCATCTCACAGTGATACAATAAGAAAGCAAAAGAAGGGAAAAACTGCTGTTTCCTAGATGTTCCCAAGTGGTTGTTCTACTTTTAATAGGTAGTAATAATGATTAAGATGTTATCTTTCAAAATACATTGTCAATGACACATAAGCTGTCCATTTTGTTAAGGCATGGTGTTTAAATCATGGATCTTTCAATTATTTGTGGTAATTGCAGTAATTTATGTGATTCCTATCACTCTATTATTGGTTGTCTTGAGCTAAAGTGCCAATATTAATATTTCAAGGGAAACCAAATCCAGTCACCCTTTATTTTCTAAAACCAAATACCCTTTCTTTAGGGAAAGCAGAGTATCCAAAGTTTTACTGTTAGGATGTTTCAGTATTTAAGTGTAACATCTTGACGATAAGGTTTTTCTAAAGGGATTTTTTAAAAGTCTTTTTAAAAATTGTAGTGATAATTGAAAAATGATTTTCTAGGGTTATGGGTTAAAAAATTTGAAATTGCTGCGTGGGTAGACTTGGATTAAACATGGGTGGATTAAAAATGGATGATGAATGCTAGTGGCCAGATTTCTCACTGTTGGAGGAAGGATTTACAGAGAAGCAAGAGAGAAATGTGAGAATGAACGATGTGGTACTGCATTAAAATCAGAGACATTAGGATGAGCTTGGGTTCAGTTTATTTCAGATGGAGATAGATGGATTCAGAAAAAAGGAGAGATCTTTGTATACATTTCATAGCTCTGTTTGCTAAGAGGGCCTTGAAGCAATCACACTCTTAGAGTGTGTTCACCCAGTGCCCAGATCTTGATTTCTAATACTATTTTCAA
Source organism: Zalophus californianus (assembly GCF_009762305.2). Lineage (NCBI taxonomy): Eukaryota > Metazoa > Chordata > Mammalia > Carnivora > Otariidae > Zalophus > Zalophus californianus. Next base: position 120,258,598 of record NC_045598.1, on the reverse strand, counting down.
ATAAAGGAATCAGGACTCTTTGGAAAAATCATTCTAGTGCTGGGGCAGCAGATATACAAGATGACTCTGGAGCCTCTTGATATGCCAAAAAGTAAGAAAGTGCTAAAAAACAGAACAGAACAGAAGAAGAAAAGAAACCGAAGGATGGGGCATGTCAAGGGAACACACAGGGCCAAACTAAAGTGCTATTAACAGCCAAATTTGAATTTTCAAACAGAAGAGACTCACCAAATGCCAGTTAAAATTATGGCAAAAAAGACAGACACGGACGAGGCATAGGCCAGCAGAGTGCTGAACTCTAAAAACAAAGAGGAATCATGGTAAGTGTCTTGAGAGGTGAGGACCAACTCAGGAAAAGAATAGCCTGTCATCAGATTTCTCCTTTGCAACACTGGAAATTGGAAGACGGGGTTTGTGGAAAGGGACAGTGTCCTTGGAATATTGTGCCTAGCCAAGCATTTATAAATAAGGAAGGAAGAAGTAAGGCCAATTTCAGATATTTCCAATTCCCAAAGCACATCACTCATCACAATTGGTTCCCACCCTCCTGCCCCCAGGCAGAAGGAAAAGGGGGTTGAGGGAGAGTCCAAAATATTATACCCAAATAATAAAAAAAATCTCAAAAGTTACTAATAATATCCCTAAAACAGGAGTGGGTAAAGAATCTTGCAAAACTTAAGTCAAAATAAATTTTGATAACATGTTTGCAAACTGTAAGAGTCTCTGCTAAAAATAAAGTTTAAAATTATCTAAGAGATTCAATTGCTGACCCCCACTAAAATGCAGAAGAAATATTAGCAGTTGAAGAATAAACAAAATTTACTACTCTTCCTTTCAAGTTTCTAGACCCGTTAAATTATTTAAACCTCAAGATTATAAACCGCTATGTAAAAAGACCTATTCTCATTCATGACTACTTATCTTTGTGATTGAACATTTTTTCTATTCTGTACAACCAAAAGTCTGAAATAACTTCTTTCCATGCTGAACTGATACCAGACTTCACTATCATTCCTAGCTGTCTATTTAATATTATCAAAATATATTAAAATTGTTAATATTCTTTAAAATAGTTTCCCTGTTCTTGTGTTCTTGTCTCATAATATAGTATATATACAAAGTTGAATTTATAAGGTCTATACTACTAAAACAGTGCCTCTTTACTCATTTTAGATGTAGGTGTCTTTTCTTTTAGGGGTTTTCTAATAAGAAATGTTTGAAAATTATGACTGTAGATAGACGTTGAGTAGGAAATTCACATTAACAGAACTGTAGTTTAGAAGAAAATAATTCTGGTGGCAATGGAGGGAACAGCTGGAAGAGGAGAGAAAATATAGGGACATGGTAGGAGACATTTAATATCCTGTTAAGTATTTTGATTATCAGAGCTACGATTCGTTATGCACTTGCTGTGTGCCCGGGATTGTGTGGAGTCCTTCAGGCACACTATCCAGCCTCTGTCATTCTCACAACTAGCCAGGCCGGTGTTATCACCCTCTTGTTAGTAGGCTGCAGTGGGTAAGTGACTTGTCCAGTCCAGGCTCTTTATATGCTACGGCACAGAATTGTTTCCCAGCGATTTCACAGTACTGTGTGTGACTTAAACAAAAAAGTAACTCTTTCAGATATGTTATTTACTGCTTATGAAGCACCCTAACACTTAATTCCAGGAAGCAGTGAGTCATTCATAGGTATTTGTGGATAGCTAAAAGAATGCACGAAGATAATCAAATCTCCCAAAATTTCCACGGTGTTTTGGTTATTTCGAACAATAAATATTAACTAACTCGTATGCTTTTTTCTTCTTTTTGTTGTTTCTGTTTGAAATTTGAGGCAAATTATGTTGCAAAACCCACAGTTCAGAAGACTGTGGAGGAATTGTCCTTCTCCGTACATTCATAGAGTAGTCCTTTCTTCTTAGTAAACTGCAACTTCAAACACACGTTTTGGATTGAAAATTTATCTTAGTTTTTTTGAAGATAGTAAAGTGAAAAAAAAAAAAACCCACACATTTGAATGCAGGAAGCCTTTAAGCATCTCCTCTGCCCTCCCCTCCCCCCATTCTTCCTGTGAAGCATCAGAATAAACATCCCTCGTCTGAACTAAATCACCCACTGTGCGTAGCTGATATCATAAGCACAGACATAAGATTCCTCATAACCAGAGCTCCCACACCTTATCAGAACATCCTCATCCGAAACGTGAGGATGCTGGGACCCAGGCTTTTTGCATGTGGTCCTATCTATTAGGCGGAAAGAGAAAAAGTGCAGGGCGGGAATAAGGGGGGTTATCCCCGTTTGTTTAGGCTTCACTATCTTAGGTCTATTAAAGTCTAATTCATTATGTGTGTTACCTGATGGTGAGCAAAGCAGCTGAATGTTGTATTTCTTTGTAATGCTGACATTTCCTTCACCCAAGTTAAAATTAAACCTTTTATTAGTTCAGGGAAGGCTGAGGCAGGAAACAATAGAAGCTCAGGGAGAGTAATTATTTCTGTTCCATTGTGTAGGATGTTTGAGCTTTTGATTAGTTGCACTATATAGTACTTAACAGCTAACCAATCTTACCATGATTAACAATACACGAGAAGTTTTTTATCCTGACAGTGTGCTGCACACCCCTGAAATGTGGGCTTTCCAGGTTTCTTGGTGACTTCAATCTTGTTTTAAAAATACCTCTCATTTTCTGGGGTGTTTGAAAACGACCATACTATCAACAGCATGGAGTAGAAAGCAGCAGGCATGGCAAGAGGGGGTCACTATAAAATGGATGCAAAAAGCTGTGGGTTGTACACCATTAAGCGTTCTCAGTGTGTTTCTAATGAGCTTATTATGGCCTCACCAAATTACTGTTTCTACTCCAGCCCGGTAAATTACAGTATGCCCAAATTAAATCAGTGGGACTCAGTAGAAGCCAGTCTTCATCGGGGTCCACATTTGTAAGAATTAAAAAATCATACTTAATCATATTCAATCATGTCCATTGTCTCCCAAGTATTAGGTTCAATTTCTCCCCCCAAATATTTGAGTCCTAGCGTTGTTTCATGCTCAAGGAGCAATTTTATTTCTTTCCTTATTTTCTACAAGTGCAATTCTTATTCCACGTCTGGTCATTCTAAACCACTTGCAGTGTGAATGCTGAAGATGAATTCCAATTCAATAATCACTATTAAATAGTAAGGTCACCGTTATCACACCTGTATATGTTAGTTACTAAATATGTGTGGCTTTCTCTGATTTTAAAGGGTTCTAAAAGCTGGGATTTGGTAAATTGCATATCATTAGTTAGCAGTGACTTCTGTCATTTGGGCTAAAAATGTTCTTTAAAAGCCTTGAGGAGAGACTGCAACACATGTCATCTGCTGTGTGAATGAACAGAAATGTTGTATAGATAAAATAAGCCAAGCCACATAGATCAGCTTTCTAGAATAAAAAATAAAATGCTACCAAGGTTTGACCTGGGAGAAATAAAATTTACAGAAAAATGGGATAATCACTGCTTTTTTATTATTTCATGTAACTGTTATGTCAGGTAATTTCTACCTCCAACACTTCCTGTCTGAGGGTTAAAGAAACATTATTACATGAGCACTTGAGAGGAATGTGTATTCTGCTGTTGTTGGATAGAATATTCTGTATATACCTGTTAGGTCCATTTGGTTCATAATGTTGTTCAAATTCACTGTTTCTTTATTGATTCTTAATCTGGATGATCTATCCATTGTTGAGGGTGAAGTATTAAAGTCCCCAACTATTATTGTATTATTGTTTATTTTTCCTTTTGGCCCTGTTAGTTTTTGCTTTATAACTTAAGTGCTCCAATGTTGGGCACAAAAATATTTACAAGTGCTATGTCTTCATGATGTATTGATTTCAAGCTATACCATAAAGCCATAGTCATCAAAACAGTGTGGTATTGGCATTAAAAAAAAAGAGAGAGAAATAGACTAGTTTAGCAGAATTCAGAGCCCAGAAATAAACTCAAGCACAAACGTTCAACTAATATTTGACTAGGGAGCCAAGAGTACTCCATGGAGAAGAAACAGTCTTTTTAGTAAATGGTGCTGGGAAAATTGGAGATGCACATGTAAAAGAATGAAGCTGAACCCAGATCTTGCTGAATTAAAGACTTAAATGTAAGACCTGAAACCATGAAAAGAAGAAAACATAGGAATAAAGGTCCTTGACATGGGTCTTGGTAATAAATTTTTGGATGCCATAACTAAAGCACAAGCAACAAAATAAAAAATAAACGAGTGGGGCTATATCAAACTAAAAAGTTCCTGCACAACAAAAAAGAGCTCAACAAAGTGATAGGCTAACTCATGGAATGGGAAAAGAATTGCAAAACATAGTATCTGATAGGGGGTTAATATACAAAATATATACAGAACTCATACAACTCAATGGCAAAAAACAAACATACATGTAACCCAATTAAAAGATGGGCAAAGGATCTTGAAGAGACATGTCTCCCAAAAAAAAGATGTACAAAAGGCCAACATGAAATGATGCTCAAAATCACAGTCATCAGGGAAATGTAAACTAAAAACAAAATAAGACATCACCTCAGGCCTGTTAGAATGGCCATGAACAAAAAGACAAGAGATAACAAATGGTGGCAAGGATATGGAGAAAAGGGAACCCTTATGCCCTGTTGGTGGGAATGTAAATTGGTGCAGCCACTGTGGAAAATAGTATGGAGTTCCTCAAAAACTTAAAAATAGAACTACCCTTTGAAACAGCAATTCCACTTCAGGGAATATTATCCAAAGACAATGACAAAAATACTAACTGGAAAAGATATCTGCACCCCCATGTTCATAGCAGCATTATTCATAATAGCCAAGGCATGGAAACAACCCAAGTATCCACTGATGGATGAGCGGATAAAGTTATGGCATATATATAAATAAATATTTATATGCACAGTGCAATACTATTCAGCCACAAAAAATGAGAAATCCTACCATTTGCAACAACATGAAGGGAACTTGAAGACAACATGCCAAGTGAGATGAGTCAGACAGAAAAGACAAATATTGCATGATTTCCATTTTATGTGGAATCTAGAAACAAAATAAAACAAAAATGCTAAAGTCATAGAAAAAGAGCTCAGACTTGTGGTTACCGGAGACAGAGGATGGGGGATGGGGAACGGGAGGAAGGTGATCAAAAGGTACAAATTTCCAGTTAGGAAATAAGGACTAGCGGGCGCCTGGGTGGCTCAGCCAGGTAAGCATCTGCCTTTGGCTCAGGTCATGATCCCGGAGTCCAGGAATGAAGCCCCAAGTTGGGCTCTCCACTCAGTGGGGAGTTTGCCTCTCACTCTCCATCTGCCCCTCCCCCTGTTCGTGCTCTCTCTCTCTTCTTAATCAAACAAATAAAAAAAATCATAAAAGAAAGAAAGAAAGAAAGAAGAATGAGGGATGTAATGTAAACCATGATGACTAGAGCTAACAGTGCTGTTTGATATATAAGGAGGTTGTTAAGAGAGTAAATCCTAAGAGTGCTCATCACAAGGAGAAAACGTTTTTCCTTTTTCCTTTTTATTTTTATTGTATCCTTACACGAGAAGATGAATGTTAGCCGAACCTATTGTGGTAATCATTTCACAACATATGTAAATCAAACCATCGTGCTGTATGCCTTCAGCTTATACAGTGATGTATGTCAATTGTTTCTCAATAAAACAAGCAAAAAACAGAGATTTCCCATTGCATTACAGATAATAAAAGGCTGAGCCAAGAATTAATACCCAGAAACAAACAAACAAACAAACAAACATTAAACGATTCAGTTTCGCTGTGTTTCTTTTGTAATTCTCATTGGTTTGGGCTACACAGGAAGGAAAAAAATGCCCCAAAGAGTATTTAAATGGAATTGACTCGCAGTTTCCATTCTCTAAAACCAGACAGCATAATCCCTGCCCATTAATGTATTAATTGGTTATCACGTTACTGATGGAGGGTCAAATTAGGCTTTTTAATTTATAGTAGGAAATAAAATTCCTCCCTCCTTTCCCACAGAATCCAGCCATCATCCTGCCCAGCCTCTCCCCATCTGGCTCAAAGCACTCTCTGCTTTTCACAGAGAGCAGCTTAACAACAGGACTTTATACAGTTATAAATAAATAATCCAGGTTCTCATTCCTAAAATGGAACGCAAAGCACAGAGCTGGTTTAGAAGTTGGCATCGTGTGTCCTGCGTATGTGAAGCATCAGTGTTGATTAGCACAGACAGGAGATCGGAAAACCATGAAGCACTTTTGAAACCTTGATAGGAAGTGACTCTCTCTGGATGCAGATTTATTGATACTGACAACATTGTTTTTTCTCAGTTTTTTAAAAAGTGAAAGTACCTTGTACATGGAAAAATACGGAAACCAAATGAATAATGAAAAAACAACAGCTTGGTAGAACTAAATGTCCTAGAGCCTGAAAGAACATGTGTGTGTGGTTGGAGGGTGGGGAGAGAGAAAAAGGAAGAGAAAAAAAAAGAAAGGGGGGCAGTAGGCAGGCAGGAAGGAAAGGTTAAATACAAAATGCTTTCAGCAGAGTTTTAAAAAAATAAATATCCTATATAATTGCCAAACGTTTGCAAAACTCCAGTCCTTGGGCTCATCTACTTCTTTAAAAGGAAAGGCCTACGATATTGAGCAACATTAGCCTGAAACCTGGAATCTTGGGAAACACCATCTCACAGTGTATACTTGTATACTGCCAAGGAAAGAGATCGATGTAAAAGTGAATCCCCTCCAAAAAAGAAAGAGAGATAATAAAAAAAGAAAAGAGAAAAAAATAGCCTTAAAACACATGGCAATCATCTCAAATGTCAGTCTCTCGATTATTATTATTTTTTTGTTTTTGGTTAAGAAAAAAGAGAGAGCTTTTACCAAGCTTTCCCGAATTTATCTGTGGTTAAGTCAAAAATTGCGGTCACTGAATGGCTGAAGTACAAGAAAATCCCAGCACTGTAATTCAATCTTCCTCAATATCGTCAAACACTCTCTTTACTCACACCATAGGGGAAAGAGCTAGAAATCACACTCAACGTTGGAAGTGAGTATATGTAGTGCAGGGCAGAGAGGCTGTTCTGTCCCATTCCAGGGCTGTGTTCTCAGAGGAGGATACGCACCTTTGGGTCCAAGATAGTAAGGTGGCTCACACATCTGGGAGTGCTCTTTCTGGACCGTGTTCCAGACTCCTTGAATAGGCTTTCTGTGCCAGACAAGGTTTTCCTTCGTGCTTTATGACTGTTCTGTCTCAGTAAACACACTCAGAACAAGCAGTCCTTCAACTACATCCTTCCCTTGGGATCAAGTTAACCCCATCCCAATCAGTGCAGTACACAGTGTAGACCCTTAAAGGAGCTAAACACTGTCTTGGAACCACCATGTTTAATCCAACGTATGAAACCAAAGTCAGGGGAAGGTGGAGGGCCACTCAGTCACTGCAGAAAAGATGACACTGCTGGTTGGAGTCTTTGACCCAAGAATGGCCATGGCCATCTGCATAGAACAATCTTTAAGGACAAAGAAACAGGTAAAAAAAAAAAAATGTGGATATGAAAAACATGATCGAAGTACACCATTTCCTGCTCTTCTCCCCCAGCATGTGTGAAATTTCCTTTGGAATTTCTCATGGGTGTAGATTGAGTTCCCTGCACAATAACCATTGATGATCACTTCCATGGCCTCTCATGGAATGTGAGGTTGCCATGGGAGGGAGTATACCACTTACAAAAACTTCAGGCGATCATAAATAGTATTCATCAGGATGTCATCAAAATATTGGAATGTCAAAGGAATAACAATATAGAAGACACAGTATTTTCTGAAAAATGAAAACTCAATGCAATGAAAAGGGCCTAGCAGTTCCTGCCAAAGACACACACTGAGAAGTGCTATGAGCCTTTTGAAGGTATAGTACTTGTTAAATTTGTTATACCTACTGTAACATTTGGGGGAGTTATTGGTCTGAAGCTATGCCTGGGCAAGGAGAGAAACTGTAGTTTAATTCATGGTCCAGAGTATCTAGGAAACTGCTTTCCATATGTGAAAGAGGAAACAAGCTGGTGGACGTACAAGCCAGGGGACTCTGGTGGCCTGTTCTCCTCACTCACGGCATCTTGATCGGATCCTGAGCTCACTGCCAAGGCCGACATTGTTCTTATTGGAACCTGAACATTCTAAGAGTCTAAGAGCCAGCCAGGCCTTCATTCTTGGGTTCTGCAATGCTTGATGCAGTTTAACCCCTTTAGTACCAGTAGAAAGCATTCACAGACTTGGTGGGGACAACAGCTTAGACACAGAGAGACAGGGGCACTGATGGATGGGTGCCATAGTAATGACAGGGGGCTAAGCCTAGATTTTACAAAATGGGAAACCAAAAGATCCCATGATGCCTGTCTACCTCATCCTTCCACCTCCCACTGAAGCCGGAGAACTAGGTTCTTGTCTCACAGAGTCGAAGAATAAATCTCTTGGACAACGAGGAGAGTGAGTAAAGTGACAGAAGTTTAAGTGAAAATGCAGAAAAAGCTCTCAAAAGTGAGAGGGGTCCTGAAAGGGTGCCAATGACGGCCTTTAGGGTTGGTTTTTTATGGAAAGCTAACCAGGGAATTTAAATCCTTTTAACATCTCTATTGATAACCATTGAGCAAGGACTAGTGATAACACCTTCAATGGCTTACTTCCTTTTTAGGGTCTGATTATTCTTTGTTGGTCACAGGTGATTATCATAAAAAAGACACCCACCCCCATGCCTAGGGCAGGGTGGTCCTAGGGCAGGGTGGTCTGGTTTGTTCCCTTATGTCTGGTTTTCCCACATTTTGGGATTTCGGTGAGCCTGATCACACATCCCCCTATCTCTCCTTACCTAGCCCCACCTATCCCTTACTCACCACCACCTATGTAAAATATGCTAGGATAAGCTAGGCTTTGAGGGATCTGAAGAAAATGACTTTGTTCTCTGAGTTCAGTTCCCTCATCTATAAAACCTGAAAACACACTTGCCTCATACTGATATTTAAAACATTAATAAAATAAAGGCATGCAAATATCCTAGTTATGCTTACCCATGGTGGGGTGGCCAGTGTTCATGCTCCTCTCTCACCTCAAAACAGAGCCCTTACTTAGGAAGAGAAAAAGAAAGCTTGCTATCTGAATTCAGAGCAAGTCTCTGGCACTTCTCAGAAAATGAATTTGGTAAGTGTGATTTTTTTTTTTAAACTTAGTGGGTAACAGTATAAATTTATAAAAGATAAGACGAGCTCAGCACCACCAGGGGCAATTTAATATTCAATTTCAAAGACAACATGAGTTTGGAACTTTGAAGAAGAGAAACTGGTGATACATAATTTAATCTAGTTCTCAAGTGCTTACATTTTAATTTGGATTGTTTAAACACCACTCATGAGACTACAGGGACTTTAAACCATATCACAAATCACAGAATGAAGCACTTTATTTTTCAGGCAAGTTTATTAAAGGTAGGCAGTTGAATGACAAGTAACTAGAGTAATCATGAAAACATTTTTTCATGATGAAGATGGATGGTGGTATGCTTGCTTAAATAATACAGTTAGATAGGCAGTTTATACTTTTTAGGAAGACATCATATCTGGAATGTTCCTCCCTCTTCAGATAAGACTAGTTTCTGATTTAGAGAGAGCTTTGAAATCTATCCTATGGTGTGTTTGGTGGTTAAAAACAAAAGTTTTGGACATATTGATGTAGGAAAGATGACATTAGGGTTTGAAACTGACGGCCAAGAAAAAAATTGTAAAGACGTCTTTGGTGCAAAAAGGTGATTTTATTAAAGTACAGACACAGGACCTGTGAGCACAAAGAGCTGTACCAGGGTCGTGAGGAGTGGCCCATTATATACTTTCAAGTTGGGAGGGGGTTAGGGATAGCGTAAGTCTCTAAGGAATTTTGGAAGCAAGGTTCCCAGGAACTTGAGGGGGCTAGCTATTGTTGGGGAAAGGTCATTTATTACCGTCTAATAAAACCTTAGTCATGAGACCCTTCAGATGTATATCGGTGGGGCATACACTTGGAAATGATTGCCAACACATATTTTGGGGGTTTAGAGATAAATGAAGTTTCTAAAGGAATTTTTATATGTTCAAGTAGACTTACAGGATTCTGGAGGGGGTGCAGTTTGGGCTAGAATTGCCTTTTGCCCTTAGCAAAGTATTAACTTGGAGGCAGTTGAGTCCCTAGAGGAATGTCACTGCCTGTTTCAAAGACTTGTTAATGGGCTGTAGGTAGTAAGGAAATTTAATAATTTTTCTTCTGCCTTTGTTTCCCACATTGCATATCATAAGAAATGTAGATTTTACTTGATGAAACAAAAGAAACAAATCTAAGATAACTGCTTAGTAAAAAAACTTATTAAAGGGGAAAACAAGTAGACATGTAATCATCAGTTTTCTCTCCATGTAGAAGTATCTCAGAAAGAAGCTAGTTCACTTAATTCAAATTAAATGATCCCAGTGTGAGGCCATTTATGTAAAAAGACACAGATACATGTGACAAAACATTTAAATTTTACACACATGTAGATATATAAATGCCAAGGAAATAGAGATTATGAAAGAAATATATCAAATGCTTATAGCTTTGGAAGGCACTGGCATTTGGTGTTGGGAATGGAGGAGGAGGACTATAGGGAAATAATGGCTGGACTCAACTGTGATGAGGTAGGGGTTTATATCTGAAAGCCAGCAATAGGTAAAATTGCTTTTCTTGATTTTTAGGTATAAAACAAACCAACCAAAGAATTTCAAATATCTTAGCAAAGAAGTCAAGAAGCTTTCATTTCAGAAATCAAAATTATACACAAAGCTGGAAAAAGCAGATTCAGTATTGCACTGTGAACCTACCTTATCTATTTAGTAAGAATGAGATTGCTTATATTGCAAAATATGACTAGTCTAATAAGCTAATAGTTTTTGATGAAGAAGAGTATCGGTAGAGTAGAATTTGCAAAATAGTGAAGGATTTGTAAGAAAGTTTGTTTTTCTAATCTGTAATAATATAAGAAAAACATAGGCAATGTAGTGAGTGTTTCATAAATTTATTTCCTTAAAGGACTGTTCTTTATCCTCAGAATATTTTCTATTTGTGTTATAAAAGCTCTTTCTTTATAAAATGGGTGGTGATAGAAGATGGTAATCTATTTTTCCCCTAATAGTCTTGCTTGATGAAACAGAACATGAGCAAACTTTTATTAGTACTCTTATTAACTGTCTGTGAACTAAGAATTGTTCCTGGTGGATTGTTTTATCATTATGCAATGTCTGTCTTCACCTGTAGCAATGATGCTAGCCTAACCATCCACTTTGTATGCTTAGCATAGCTATATTAGTTTAGTGTTAGCCTACTAAGTCTTTTCCCATTCTTTTCCTTTCAACTTTCCTGTGTTCTTAATTTTAAGGTGTGTCTCTAGTAAAAGCATATATTTGGATTTTTTAAAAATCACTATGGCAGTACATATATTTTGATTGGAATATTAATTGTATTTATATTTGATATATTTACTGAAATATGTGGGTTGAAATCTACATCATCCTACTTGGTTTCTAGTTTTCTATCTTCTTTTGGTTCTCTTTTTTCCCTTTTCCGTGCCATCTTTGTTTTTTTTAATTTTTTATTCTTATGTTAATCACCATACATTATATCATTAGTTTTTTATGTAGTATTCCATGATTCATTGTTTGTGTATAACACCCAGTGCTCCATGTATAACCCTCAGTTTGTTTTTCAGAGTCCATCATCTCTCATGGTCCGTCTCCCCCTCCAATTTCCCCCCTTCATTCTTCCCCTCTTGCTATCTTCTTCTTCTTCTTCTTTTTTTTCTTACCGTATATTGCATTATTTGTTTCAGAGGTACAGATCTGTGATTCGACAGTCTTGCACAATTCACAGCACTCACCATAGCACATACCCTCCCCAATGTCTATCACCCAGCCACCCCATCCCACCCACACCCCCACCACTCCAGCAACCCTCAGTTTGTTTCCTGAGATTAAGAATTCCTCATATCAGTGAGATCATATGATACGTGCCTTTCTCTGATTGACTTATTTCGCTCAGCATAACACCCTCCAGTTCCATCCATGTCGTTGCAAATGGGAAGATCTCATTCCTTTTGATGGCTGCATAATATTCCATTGTGTATATCTACCACTTCTTCTTTACCCATTCATCTGTCAATGGACAACTTGGCTCCTTGCATATTTTGGCTATTGTGGACATTGCTGCTATAAATATTGGGGTGCATATACCCCTTTGGACCCCTATGCTTGTATCTTTGGGGTAAGTACCCAGTAGGGCAATTGCTGGATCATATGGTAGCTCTATTTTCAACTTTTTGAGGAACCTCCATACTGTTTTCCAAAGTGGCTGCACCAGCCTGCATTCCCATCAACAGTGTAGGAGGGTTCCCCTTTCTCTGCATCCTCTCCAGCATCTGTCATTTCCCGACTTGTTCATTTTAGCCATTCTGACTGGTGTGAGGTGATATCTCATTGAGGTTTTGATTTGGATTTCCCTGATGCCAAGCAATGTTGAGCACTTTTTCATGTGTCTGTTGGCCATTTGGAGGTCTTCTTTGGAAAAATATCTGTTCGTGCCTTCTGCCCATTTCTTGATTGGATCATTTGTTCTTTGGGTGTTGAGTTTGATAAGTTCTTTATAGATTTTGGATACTAGCCCTTTATCTGATATGTCATTTGCAAGTATCTTCACCCATTCTGTCAGTTGTCTTTTGGTTTCATTGACTGTTTCTTTTGCTGTGCAAAAGCTTTTTATCTTGATAAAGTCCCAATAGTTCATTTTTGCCCTTGCTTCCCTTGCCTTTGGTGATGTGTCTAGGAAGAAGTTGCTGTGGCTGAGGTTGAAGAGGTTGCTGCCTGTGTTCTCCTTTAGGATTTGATGGACTCCTGTCCCACATTTAGGTCTTTCAACCATTTGGAGTCTATTTTTGTGTGTGGTGTAAGAAAATGGTCCAGTTTCATTCTTCTGCATGTGGCTGTCCAATTTTCCCAAAACCATTTGTTGAAGAGACGGTCTTTTTCCATTGGACATTCTTTCCAGCTTTGTCAAAGATGAGTTGACCATAGAGTTGAGGGTCCATTTCTGGGCTCTCGATTCTGTTCCATTGATCTATGTGTCTGTTTTTGTGCCAGTACCATACTGTCTTGATGATGACAGCTTTGTAATAGAGCTGGAAGTCCAGAATTGTGATGCTGCCAGCATTGCTTTTCTTTTTCAACATTCCTCTGGCTATTCAGGGTCTTTTCTGGTTCCATACAAATTTTAGGATTCTTTGTTCCATTTCTTTGAAAAAAGTGGATGGTATTTTGATGGGGATTGCATTGAATGTGTAGATTGCTCTAGGTAGCATTGACATCTTCACAATATTTGTTCTTCCAATCCATGAGCATGGAATGTTTTTCCATTTCTTTGGGTCTTCCTCACTTTCTTTCATGAGTATTTTATAGTTTTCTGAGTACAGATCCTTTGCCTCTTTCATTAGATTTATTCCTAGGTATTTTATGGTTTTGGGTGCAATTGTAAATGGGATCAACTCCTTAATTTCTCTTTCTTCTGTCTTGTTGTTAGTGTATAGGAATGCCACTGATTTCTGTGCATTGATTTTTATATCCTGCCACTTTACTGAATTCCTGTATGAGTTCTAGCAGTTTTGGGGTGGAGTCTTTTGGGTTTTCCACATAAAGTATTGTATCATCTGCAAAGAGTGAGTGTTTGACTTCTTTGCCAATTCGGATGCCTTTTATTTCTTTCTGTTGTCTGTTTGCTGTGGCTAGGACTTCTAATACTACGTTGAATAACAGTGGTGATAGTGGATATCCCTGCCGTGTTCCTGATGTTAGGGGGAAAGCTCTCAGTTTTTCCGCATTGAGAATGATATTTGCTGTGGGGTTTTCATAGATGGCTTTTATGATATTGAGGTATGTACCCTCTATCCCTATACTCTGAAGAGCTTTGATCAAGAAAGGATGCTGTACTTTGTCAAATGCTTTTTCTGCATCTATTGAGAGGATCATGATTCTTGTTCTTTCTTTTGTTAATGTATTGTATCATGTTGATTGATTTGCAGATGTTGAACCAATCTTGCAGCCCAGGGATAAATCCCACTTGATCATGGTGAGTAATCCTTTTAATGTACTGTTGTATCCTATTGGCTAGTATTTTGGTGAGAATTTTTGCATCCATGTACATCAAGGATATTGGTCTGTAATTCTCCTTTTTGTTGGGGTCTTTGTCTGGTTTTGGGAATCAAGGTAATGGTGGCCTCATAAAACGAGTTTGGAAGTTTTCCTTCCATTTCTATTTTTTGGAACAGTTTCAGGAGAATAGGTATTAATTCTTCTTTAAATGTTTGGTAGAATTCCCCTGGGAAGCCATCTGGCCTTGGGCTTTTGTTTGTTGGGAGGTTTTTGATGACTGCTTCAATTTCCTTAGGGGTTATAAGTCTGTTCAGGTCTTCCTTTTCTTCCTGGTCCAGTTTTAGGAGTTGATACATCTCTAGGAATGCATTCATTTCTTCCCGGTTATCTAATTTGCTGATATATAGTTGCTCACAATATGTTCTTATAATTGTTTGTATTTCTTTGGTGTTGGTTGTGATCTCTCCTCTTTCATTCATGATTTTGTTGATTTGGGTCATGTCTCTTTTCTTTTGGATAAGTGTGGCCAGGGGTTTATCAATCTTGTTAATTCTTTCAAAGAATCAGCTCCTAGTTTTGTTGATCTGTTCTACTGTTCTTTTGGTGTCTATTTCATTGATTTCTGCTCTGATCTTTATTATTTCTCTTCTCCTGCTGGGTTTCAGCTTTATTTGCTGTTCTTTCTCCAGCTCCTTTAGGTGTAGGGTTAAGTTGTGTATTTGAGGCCTTTCCTGTTTCTTGAGAAAGGCTTGTATTGCTATATACTTTCCTCTTAGGACTGCCTTTGCTGCATCCCAAAGTTTTTGAACAGTGTGTTTTCATTTTCATTTGGTTCCATGAATTCTTTTAATTCTTCTTTAATTTCCTGATTGACCCATTCATTGTTTAGTAGGATGCTCTTTAGCCTCCATGTATTTGAGTTCTTTCCCACTTTCCTCTTGTGATTGAGTTCTAGTTTCAAAGCACTGTGGTCTGAAAATATGCAGGGAATAATCCCAATCTTTTGGTACCAGTTGAGACCTGATTTGTGACCTAGGATGTGATCTATTCTGGAGAATGTTCCATGGGCACTAGAGAAAATGTGTTTTGCTTTGGGATGGAATGTTCTGAACATATCTGTGAAGTCCATTTGGTCCAGTGTGTCATTTAAAGTCTTTATTTCCTTGTTGATCTTTTGCTTAGATGATCTGTCCATTTCAGTGAGGGGGGTGTTAAAGTCCCCCACTATTATTGTATTGTTGTCGATGTGTTTCTTTCCTTTTGTTATTAATTGCCTTATATAATTGGCTGCTCCCATATTAGGGGCATAGATATTTACAATTGTTAGATCTTCTTGTTGGATAGACCCTTTAAGTAGGATATAGTGTCCTTCCTCATCTCTTATTACAGTCTTTGGTTTAAAATCTAATTTGTCTGATATAAGAATTGCCACCGCAGCTTTCTTTTGGTGTCCATTAGCATGGTAAATGGTTTTCCACCTCTTCACTTTCAATGTGGGGGTGTCTTTGGGTCTAAAATGAGTCTCTTGCAGACAGCATATCGATGGGTCTTGTTTTTTAATCCAATCTGATAGCCTGTGTCTTTTGATTGGGGCACTTAGCCCATTTGCATTCAGGGTAACTATTGAAAGATATGTATTTAGTGCCATTGTATTGCCTGTAAGGTGACTGTTACTGTATATTGTCTGTGTTCCTTTCTGGTCTATGTTGCTTTTAGGGTCTCTGTTTGCTTAGAGGACCCCTTTCAATATTTCTTGGAGTGTTGGTTTCGTGTTTGCAAATTCCTTTAGTTTTTGTTTGTCCTGGAAGCTTTTTATCTCTCCTTCTATTTTCAATGACAGCCTAGCTGGATATAGTGTTCTTGGCTGCATATTTTTCTCGTTTAGTTCTCTGAAGATATCATGCCAGTCCTTTCTGTCCTGCCAGGTCTCTGTGGATAGGTCTGTTGCCAGTCTAATGCTTTTACCAATGTAGGTTATAGATCTCTTCTCCTGAGCTGCTTTCAGGATTTTCTCTTTGTCTCTGAGACTTGTAAGTTTTATTACTAGATGTCGGGGTGTTGACTTATTTTTTATTGATTTTGAGAGGGGTTCTCTGTGCCTCCTGGATTTTGATGCCTGTTTCCTTCCCCAAATTAAGGAAGTTCTCTGCTATAATTTGCTCCAATATACCTTCTGCCCCTCTCTCTCTTTCTTCTTCTGGGATCCCAATTATTCTAATGTTGTTTCGTCTTATGGTATCGCTTATCTCTCAAATTCTGCCTCGTGATCCAGTAGTTGATTATCTCCTTTTCTAAGCTTCTTTATTTTCCATCATTTGGTCTTCTGTATCACTAATTCTCTCTTCTGCCTCATTTATCCTAGCAGTTAGCACCCCCATTTTTTATTGCACCTCATTAATAGCCTTTTTGATTTCGACCTGGTTAGATTTTGGTTCTTTTATTTCTCCAGAAAGAGTTTCTCTAATAACTTCTATGCTTTTTTCAAGCCTAGTTAATATCTTTAAAATCATCATTCTGAACTCTAGTTCCGACATGATACTATTGTCCATTTTGAGTAGGTCCCCTGGCAGTCGGTACTGCCTCTTGTTCTTTTTGTTGAGGTGATTTTTTCCATCTTGTCATTTTGTCTGGAGGAGAATAGATGAATGAGAGAACAAAATGCTAACAGTGTGACAACATCCCCAGAAAATATACTCTAAAAAAATCAGAAAAGACCTGAAACCAGGGGGAAAAAAAGGGAAAGAAAGAAAAAAGAAAAAGAAAAAGAGAGAAAAAGAGAAAAAGATAAAGATAAAAACAAAGAAAAACAGAACAAAACAGAAAAAAAACAGAATATGATCAAATATGACCAGACTGGTGCATAGATCAGTGCCACGCACTAAGTCTTGGGTGTATTTTGGTCTGTTAGAAGAAAGTGCCTCCCAAAATTTTAAAGAAAGAAAAACTTATATATGTACAAAAATAAGGTTAATACGACGAGGGGATGGAATATGACTGTAAAGATGAAAATCATAAAATTTTTTTTAAAAGGAATTGATAAGAAGTTGTTTGAAAAAAGAAAGAAGAGGATTTAAAAAAAAAAAGGGAGAGAATGTGATCAGGCAGAAGACTAGAACAAAGCTATACACCAGAAATTTAGGGTATATTTTGATCTGTTAGAAGAAACTGTATCTCAAAATTTTAAAGAGAGAACAACTTATTTATATATGCCAAAAGTAAGGGTAACTACTATAAAGGGATAGAATATGACTCTAAAAATGAAAAACAAAAAGTTTTTTAAAAAAGGGATTGATAAGATGTTGGTTGAAAAAGGGAAAAAGAAAAATTAAAAAAAAAAAACAGTTAAAAAATTTAACTTTGAAAGACTAAAGAATAATGGTAAAAAAAGCCATGGAGTCTCTGTGCAGTATTCTCCTAGCTCTGGAGTTCAGCCGTTCTCATTGATGGGTAAACTTGGTCTTGGCTGGCTGTTCTTGCTGATCTTCTGCGGGAGGGGCCTGTTGCCGTGGTTCCCTCATGTCTTTGCTGGAAGTGGAATTGCCCCAGCCTTGCTGGGGTCTGGGCTAAGTAATCTGCTCGGGTTTGCTCTCGGGAGCTTTTGTTCCCTGCAAGCTTTTGGTACAGCTTTGGAGGACAAGAGTGAAATGGCGGCCTCCCAATCACCACCCCGGAGGAGCCGAGAACTCGGCGCCCCACTCTTCAGTGCACCCCCAGAGAAAAGCAGTCAATTACTCCCATCTCCCCAGTCTCCAGCTTGTGACCGAGTATTTCTATCTCTGGCACCCAACCCCTGTGGAGTCTCCAAACCCAGCAGATCCCTGTGGTGCGTTCCCGTGCCACTCCCCCCGGGGGAGGAAGGGGAGTCTCCCCAGATCTGCCGCTTGTTGTGTCCCTGCTTGAAGAGCAGTGGCCCAACTGTGCAGCGGATCACAGTTTATGGCAACCTCGAGCTGAGAGCCCACTCTCGGCTCCGTCTCTGCAGCCGGCTTCCCTGCTCCGATCCCTGGGAGCTCTGCTGCACTCAGGCACCCCCAGTCTTCCTGTGACCCCGAGGGTCCTGAGACTACCCTGTCCCACGAGGGTTCCACCCCCCGCTTAGCCACTGGAGCGACGTCCCTCAGGGAGCCGACTTCTAAAAGTTCTGATTTTGTGCTCCGCGGCTCTATCACTTGCCAGAAGCAGCTGACGGAGGCCCCCTCCCCCGCTGCCTGTCCTCCCGAATATCACCTCGGATTCACTTCTCCGCACGTCCTACCTTCCAGTAAGTGGTCGCTTCTCTGTTCAGAGAGTTGTTGCTACTCTCCTCTTCGATCTCCTGTTGAGTTCGTAGGTGTTCAGAATGGTTTGATCCCTATCCAGCTGAATTCCTGGGACCAGATGAAATCCAGGTCTCCTACTCCTCTGCCGTCTTGCTCCACCCCCCTCTTTTCTGTGCCTTCTTATAAAAAAATGTCAAGAATTTTTGTTCCAATGTTCTCCTGTATTAGATGTTGGTTATACATTATTTTCCCCAACTTAAGGTGTTACCATAGAGATCAGAACATTCATTCTTGATTTATTAAAGATTAATATATATTAGTACTTTTATAACATCCTAGATAATGAAATATCTGAATATTTTAAATCCATTTACCCTTTTGTGCTATTGTTTTCATGTAATTATTTCATCTACATGCCTTAGTTTGGCTTCTACCTTCTCCCCCTGCCCTCCCCACCTCAAACAGTTCCTGGAATAAGAATTAACTTTCAGAGTTATTTGGAAATTGATCCCAGAAGGAAAGTGATCAAGTGGGGAAGGGAGAAAAGTCAAAACAGTCTATCTTAATGATCAGGTCACAGTTTGGAGGCTTAAATGTGTTCAGGACTGTACTGGGTTGAATGGTTTAACCATTCATGCTGCTTCAACTGTTTATTACATTCTCAATGTCAATTAGTGTATTTTTCTGTACCAAAGTGTGCATTTGATTTTTTTTAATTAATTCCAGTTTTCTGGTAAGATTCAGATGATGAGATGAACTGTAGCCTATTAAACTGTTGTGCTCCAGCCTGTTTCTACCTCCAATATTGGCACTGTGTGTTGATCTGTTTCTGTTGTTCATTTTTCCTCTTTACTTTCATTCATTTGGTCCTACCATTGTGTGAAGCTCTGGGTTATGCTATCTTCCTCCAGAGAGGATTTGTTTTTCTTCTGAGAAGCAGAATAAACACTGATCTCCTTCATTCAGTCAAGATTTTTGGTCTGTGTCAGAACCACTGTAGACTCTCTGCTTTGATTCCTAAAGTGTAGCTTATCATAGGGCTTGACTGGAATCCTGGGCTATTTTCCTTCTTAATGGGCCTTGAATTTCAGTTTTTCTTTCCTTTTCATCTGAATATTATTGAAAATGTTGAAAATTCTGCTGAAATTTCTAAACTGGAGGTTTCTGCCTGTCTTTCCAATTTCTCATTTGAGGCAGTTTAGGAATCAGAAAGTGCCAGAAGGAGAAGAGAAGCAAAGAATATGGTAGGGCTCACATTAAAGCATTTCTCTTTTCACTGGAAGCTTGGACCCTTAAAGCCTTGTTGTATAAAATTGTTTGCATACTCTTAAAATAGCTGTTTGCTTGTTTGTGTTTATCCAGTTTCTATCTGTTTGTTTTTGATGGGATCATTGGTTTAAAGCAAGCCATTCTCTCACAGCCAGAAGCCAGATTATTCCGTTAAGGTGGAAATTCTAATTTATTGTGTGGTCTTAGTGAATAACACCAGCAGCAAATGTTGCGAGTCTCTGGAGATTTTGTTTCCCCATAATTAGTAATACCCTAAGTGTAGATGCCATACTTTTTATGAAGGTGGAAATAATAAGGAGGAAAACGTGTATAAGCCTCAGCAACTTATGAGTGTAAAATCCACCTTTTTTTTACCTTCCCCCAAATTACTAAAGTGCCCCAGGTGACGATATCTTTTAATCAATTAATTAACAATTTAATTATTTCAATTAAAGCTAAAGTTTTAAAACGTATATTAATTTTTTGTTCGTCTGTGCTCAGAGCTCTTCTGGGCACTAAGAGCTGTAAATGAGGAAGGTAGCAGTGAGCAAAAAAATAGATATATGATAAATAGTGCCTATTACCAGTGAGTTTATAACCAAGTTGGTCAGAAAAGACTAACCAGTACAAGAAATCAATGAACAAAGAAATGTGAATTACATCACATTGATAATAAGTGTAAAGGAATAATAATATAAAAAAGATTCACAGAGACAATATCTAAATGAGTTGTTAGGGCCATTACCGTGATAAAGTTATTTGGTTATTTGCAACCAAAATTTCTACTAAGATTAGTCAGTCTCATATACTTTATGATATCCTCAGAGGAAAAGAGCTAATTTATGCAGGATGTTTATTCTTATAATCCATCATAATCATGATCACAAGTCCCAGAAAGAGAAACCATACATGCATGTCCACACAGAGAATATTCTAGTCAATGAAAAAGCTCTAGGAACAAATTCTCTTTTTATGAGGTTACCATTCTCAAGCAAAGAACAGATTAGGAGCATTTACTAATATAATTATTTGTATTTTTATGCAAATACTATGTGAAATTAGTTTGTTCCTGACACTTTTCACAAGGAAACTGGACAATTTCTTGTGCTGGCATTCTGTTTTGTTGTTTTGGGCAAAAATATCAAAGGACTCAATCATCTTAAGTCATTTTTAAGATTACACACTTTATTTTCATATTTACTTATGATTTTACGCCAAAGAAAACTAGCAATAACAGTACATCAATGATATGCTTTAAAAAAAATAATAACAGTGAGAAATGGAATTTAAATAGTAGATGCTTTGTAAAAAGTATCAGGTATTTTTATGATACAGCCATTATTTTTAATTCTGAAGCATAACTAGGTAGGATTATAAATATCAGTTATAAATCAATGCACTGACACAGCATTATGCTAAGTGCTATAGCAAAAAAAGTGAGATGGAATCTATCTACATGTGAATATATGTACATATAAACACACATATAGTACAAAAAAATACCACAGTGCTTTAAAAACCATAATAAAATACATGGAGTACTGCTTTAAAGTCTAGTATACACAGGTAAAAACCAGTTATAAGACATAATGGGAGAAAAAAACTTTGATAGTAGCAACAAAATAGCTGAAGTACTAAAGACAAGCATAACAAGTAATGGGCACCATCTATAAGAAGAAAACTTTCAAATACTGAATGACACAAAAAGAAGATTTTCATTTAAACAAATGGAAAGTTTTGCCATATTCTTGAATGGAAAAAACAACAACATAATGAAGTCAAAACTCCCAATATTAATCTTATCAATTGGTTGGCCAAATATACACAAAAATTCTAGGAAAAAACATAATAAGTTGAACTGCCTTTGTAATTTATTAAACCACATTGTAAAGCGAACTATATGAAAACAGAGTGGTATGTGCTTATAACTAGATAAAATAGGATAGAAAATCCATCTAAATCCAAAGGCATTCTTTTCATTTGATAAAGAGAGCACTTCAATTTAAGTAAAAAATATGAGTTACTAAGTAAATTAAACTGAGTCAAAAGTAAGCCATTTTGAAGAAAAAGTATATAAATTTGGATTTCTGCTTCACACACAATAAATTCCAGATAAATCAAAGAATTATAAATGAAAATTAATCATAAAGTAGTAGTGGGAAAAAACCCGAGCACATAGAATTCTTTTATAACCTCAGAATGGTGAAGGCCTCTTAACCATTGCACACAATTCTAGAAGCCTTGAAATAACATGTTGGTAAATTCGACTATATAAAATATAGTATTTCTGCTTGAAGAAAAAATAAACAAAATCAAAAGGCAAGTGACAAATGGGAAAAAATTTCAACTTACACCGCAAATTATTAGTTTTCTTAATGTAGAAACATTTCTAACAATTAATAAGAAAATATTCCAAAACAGCTGCAAATTTGCAAAGCACATGAAAAAGCAGATTACTGAAAATGAAATACAAATATTTGACTCCTAAACATATCAAAAGACACTCCATCTCATTTATAATAAAGAAAATATAAAATTATATTTTTGCAAGATAGAGTTTTCACTTATACATATTGGTAAATATTATAAAATTTGATAACACAGAGGCACTTTCATATTTCTTGCTAGAAGTATAAGTTGGTACAACGATATGGAAGGCAATTTAGTACAAGTTGGAAAACAGCTTCAAAAATGATGATTATCCTTTGCTCTGCTATCGGGAATTTATACTACATATGTATCCATACATGTTTAAAATAATTTATGCTTAATTACTCATTGAATTACCTTTTGATATTGCAAAAATTTGGAAAGAAACTTATTTTCATCACTAAAGGAATGGTTAAGATTATTTTGTTATCAAAAAGAATTAGAACTTCATGTATCTTGAGATCAAAGTTGTCTCAGATATGTTTTTAAAAGAATAAAGAAGATGAGATTTGTGTTTTGGGAAAACTACCTGTTTAGGGGTGAACTGTGATCCCCCCAAATTCATGTGTTGAAGTTCTAAACTCCTGTACCTCAGAATGTGACTATATTTGGAGATAAGGCCTTTAAAAAGGTAATTAAAGTAAAATGACATCCTATGGGGGGCCCTAATCCAATATGGCTGCTATCCTTATAAGACAAATTTAAGGCATAGACAAAAAACATAGACTTAGGGGTAACCATGTGAGGACACAGTGAGAAGGCAACCACTTGCAAACCAAGGAAAGAGGATTCAGAAGAAACAAATCTGCCAACATTCTGATCTTAGACTTCTAGCTTCTAGAACTGATGTTTACATGTCTGTTGCTTAAGCCACCCTGTCTGTGGAGTTTTATTATGGCAACCTGAGCAGACTAATTTACTACCATTTGTGTAAAAATAATCTATATTTACGTACATATGTATTTGCTTGTATATGTATAGAAAATATCTTGAAGGATAGACAAACTGGTTGCAGTGTTTTCTTTGGGAAAAGTAACTCTGTTGTCAATGAAAAGGTATGAGAAAGAGACTTCTGGAAAGAGGAATGGAACCAGAGGAAAAGTTTGAGTAGCAGCTTCTGTCCATTTAATTAGCATGGAAATTCATTTAGCCATACAGATATCTGTAAAATAGGGTGCAATATGACCGCTAACTGACTTCCTAGTATCTACAAATGAACATATAATTAATGTTATATCATCTGAGAAGTTTTTATCCACTTAGGAATAAGTGACAACTGAGGACAAAGAAATATGTGAATAGTGAGTATCTAACCAAAGGATTAGTACTATGTGTCACGGAAGACTGAAGTTCAGAAGAAGCTGAGGATGAAAACATGTGTTAGTTCCATCCTGAGCAAGGAAAAAAAAAGCTAAGAAATAATCCTATTGATTATGGGCAGATGGTATAAAGTTAGCAGAAGAGAGAAAGGATATAGGAATCCCCTATTTTATTTTTGACCTCCCTGTCAAAGAGAATGATTTTCAGCTTGGAAAGGGTGGAAAATATATTGGGTCCAGGGAAATTGAAACTGAAAGATAAGTGAACAGATTGTAAGAGAGCATCCAGCTTCTCAAAATGAATCTGCTTTTCTGGAACCAGATGAACTGTTCCAAGACACCGAGAGAACTTGTCGCAGACAGCCCTTGGCTACCATCAATAATCATTAAGGAGATAGTAGAGAAGAATAAATATTATCCTGGTTTTAAAAAGTTTCAGAAGGTGCCTTCGACAAACCACAGAAGTGTCATCTTTTTCCTCTTATTCTTTATTTCTCAAACTTGTTATGTAGTTATAGAATGAAGGCAAGTCTCTGGAGCAAGTGGTTAATTATTTCAGATATAAGCTTGTGGAAAGGAAATTCGTAATCTCCAGAAACGAGACTAGGTACACACAAAAAATAAATAAGTCATGGTGGGCGAACTGCTTTTTTTGTTCTTGCAAATTATTTTTCTCATAGCTCTATTATGGCCCATGCGATGTTGTGAAGTATTTGCTTACATACATGTTTCCCTAAATATACTGTGAGTTCCTCAGGATATGGATGATGTTCTATTTTAGGCTCTGAGCTTTTAACATCCTATTGATTTTTTGGAGGCTTAGGAGCAATATCAGCCATAGGCTGATACATATGGGCTTCATCAGGGCATTTGACAAAATTTCTAATAATGGACATGCGGTCACAGTGGAAAAAATCTCTACAATTAATATTTGTAGCTTGTGGAATTGCATTATCCAAGGGGTGTTGGTGAATGGGTATTAACTAGGGGGAGATCTCTATTTATTCACTATAAACTCTTATCTTCAGCCCAGCTTTGTTTGGAGTCATAGAAGTCATAGATACACTTGGAAAATTTATGAATCATATAATACTTTATTGAGTACTATACTGTGCTAGGCTTATATCAAGGATAAAACAGTAGGTGGGGGGGGGGGTTAGTCCTTGCCATTGGAACATTTGTAGCATGAGAGAAGGAACAGATAAATACATTTAAGGAAAACACAAGAATTGTCAGAGGAAATTCCAAAAGTTTTCTATAGGATGAGTTTCTTTATTTTTTTAAAGGTTTTATTTATTTGAGAGAGAGAGAGAGAGAGCACAAGCAGGGGGAGCAGCAGGCAGAGGGAGAAGCAGACTCCCCGCTGAGCAAGGAGCCCAGTGTGGGACTCGATCCCAGGACGCCGAGATCGTGACCTGAACCAAAGGCATTCACTCAACCAACCAGCCACCCAGGTGCCCCAGGATGAGTTTAATGTTGGCAATCTGGCTGAAAGTGGTGCCTATGAGGCTGCCTGGAAGCTGTATCTGCACAGTAAGGACTGATTTTACTTAACTGTATACTTTTTGAGGATGTTTGGGGTGAGGAATATTCTGGAAAATTATGAGAATGTGGATTGAAAATGAAGCTTCTAAACAGTGCTATGTCAGAGAAAGTACAGAGAGCTATGGGGTTACGTAGTAGTGGAATCTCACCTAATCCATACCCATCAGGCATATGACCTAATTTAGTGGAAGTGATGTTCTGCCTGAGTCATGAAAGTAAGTAAAAGGAATCAGTGGAGAAAAAGACAAATTTGAAGATAGAAAGAGCAATACCTACTAAGTTATAAAGGCAGGATCATGACATCTTAGAATACCTAGAAATGTAGTATGATTAGAACACAGCCTGAGATTGAGGGAATATAACATGATGAGCCACAAAGAATAGCCTTGTTACAAAGGTAGAGTCTGTATTATCCTTGGAATTATGGAAGCAAATGTAAGTTTTTAACACTAGAGTGTAACGTACTCAGTGTGTTTTTAGGAAGTTTCCTTGGGCTGAAGAACAGATTGGAGATGTACATCTGGAGTCAGGGAGCCCACTTAGAAAGCTGTTACAGGAACAGGAGATATTGGTGGCTCTCCTGGGGAAGTAGAGGAGTAGAGGAATCATGACATGGTGACATGGTAGCATCGATAGAAATGTGGGATCTATTGCCTGGGTTGCATGGGGTGAAGGGGAGGGGTAATATTAAACTACAATGTTTTCAGGTTGGGCCCCTGTGACATTCACTGAGTTAGGACACAAGATGAAATGTACACTTGGAATTTGAAAGGTAGGTGAAGATTCGGTGTAGTAGATGGTGAGAAGAAGAGAGATTACCATAAAGATACTGATGTGTTTATCGCAGCATTATTCACAGTGGCCAAGATATGGAAGTAACCTAAGTGTCCACCGAGAGATGAATGGATAAAAAGGATGTGATATATATATTTATCCTATATTCCTAGACACACACACACACACACACACACACACACACACACACACATATATTGGACTATTATTCAGCCATAAAAAAGAATGAGATCTTGCCATTTGTGACAAGAATGGACCAAGAGTGTATTATGCTAAGTGAAATAAGTCAGACAGAGAGAGACAAATACCATATGGTTTCACTCATATGTGGAATTTAAGAAACAAAACAAATGAACAAACAGAAAAAAAAAGGACAAATGAAAAAACAGACTCTTAAATACGGAGAACAAACTGGTGGTTGCCAGATGGGAAGTGGAGGAGGGGATGAGGGAAATAGATGAAGGGGATTAAGAAGACACTTATCTTGAGCCCTGAGAAATGTATAGAATAGTTGAATCACTATATGGTACACCTGAAACTAATATAACACTGGATATTAACTATACTTGAATAAAAAAAAGATAATGATATGAGAAACAACAGTATATAGATCAATTTTATTATTATTATTATTATTATTACTATTATTATTATATTTTGCCATCTTTGCCTTTAAGAACCTGATGAACGCAGTGGTGCAAAACAAATATATGCATAACAATGCTTATGACCCCCTAAAGCCCTTCTTTGGATTCTAGATTGAGAACCCTTGTTAAAGGAATGAATAGGACCACCTAGAAGGAGTGTGTATGTTGAAATGGAAGAAGTCTTATCATGGGACCTTGAGGAATGATAGAGAATAATAAACTTACAGGATGACTAAGGAAGAGAAGTAAAAGAGTAAAGAGTAAAACCAGGAATGTGTGTCATGGAAACCAACTGAAAATATTTTAAGTATGAGAAATTTGCTAACTGTTGTAAACGATGGATTTCTTAATACATCGAATGAACAAATGTGAGCATATACATATTTCAAGCAGCTAGAGTGATACAACAAATCCAAGAAGAAGACATTTAAATATTTATAATGCAAAATCTTATACTTGGTCCAAATAGCCAGCTGAAAAATGATAGAAAAGCAACATTTTTATTTAACTGAAATACATGAAAGGCTTTAGGACTGGTATATATCAGTAGAACAGTCTTTGTTTACAGTAATGTACATAGAGTGGGAAGAATAAGTAATAGTCCCATTCTTATTACTAAGTAGCATTAAATAGTTTAAGATCCTCCTCTGTAGGACACAGATCGGTTAGAAAGATAAGTGTCTTAGAAACTATAAGTGGATGCTATGAATAGGGAGGATGATTTTGATTCATCAATTCAGGTAAGAATTCCTAGTAATTATTTGTGTCTAGAAGTGGCTGCTCCTTAAATAGGTATGTTCGTCAACATTGTGGAAGGAGTTTAAGCAGAGGTTACATGATCAATGTCTACAAAATTCAAGAGACTAATCAGACAATAATTAGAGTTTGGGGCTGGATGACCTTTAAGTTTTATTCTAATTTTACTATTTTAAGATTTGAATTTTTCTACCAAGCATTTAAAATATAAGCAATAGTAAATCTAAAGAAAACTGTGTGTTCTCCCAATCATTTTATTATTATATACATTATATCCTTATAATACATTTTATTATTGTATCCTCTAGGTTTAGTCTTTCTTGGGCTGTAGTGATTTTATAACCCCAACAAATTTCACTAAAAAGTTATATTATGAGCATTCAAGTGTTAAATTTTCTCTTACAGGTTAACCATTTGGATGCTATAAAATAAAAAGTAGTTGCTAAAGCAGTTGTTAATTATGCAAAAAAACCAAACAAACAGTGAGTATGTTAGGTTGTCCCCAGAACATACAAGTCACAGAGAGGTGCTTATTAAAGTAATATTTAAAAAAAAAACTTTCCACTTCCAGAATTATATGATACAAGTGACTTTCATCAAACTCTTAATACTTTGACTTAATCATTGCTTTGAAAATCTTAATGAAAATGGAGACACAACAATTTTAATTAATAAAGAGAAAGGAAAGTTTCTATAAAAGCTGAAGCAAACTGTTTATTGAACAGTAATAACACCAAGAACTTTCCCCCTTGTTCTGACAATATTATAACACCACTGAGAAAAGTGGTTTGAAAATGAAAATAAACAAACTTCTAATCAAAAGCAGATTTTGTACAAAGCAATCTGTATTCAATGTGTGATGTTATTCATACATGGTTGTAGAAAGCGTGCTCCAGTCCTCTTTCCCCCAGTTGCTAGAGAAAGGAAGGCTGTACCTGCATTGGAACTTGACTCTGAATGTCTACCCACAAGATCTTATTCCAGCCAGACTTCTAGTGCCTTGTGATTTCGCCAAGAAATAAGGGAAGAAAGTTTCCTAAGATGGCTGTTTCAGTGCAGCAAAGAGAAGGAGAGGCTGTATGTTTTCTATGGCCCTGTGTAATTCAGATCCAGGATGACTCATTCCTTTTAAGTGAGAATAAGGTTAAAAAATTAGCCCATTTTCCTCTCCTTCAGGCTTTAGTGTCCACACCAGCCAAACCAAGCAAAGAGTTCACTTTGAAAGAAATCTCACAGCAGACAGCAAAGCTTGACCACAAAAGACTCGTTTGTGAAGAGATTATCACCGAGGCAGCTTGTGGTTATGATTTGGGACAAAATAGATTCATAGGAGTCATAGCTCTTTTAAACACATTTTTAAACTTGGACCATATGAAAATTGGTATCCAATCTCTTACCAAAAAAAAAGTGTATGCAGAATATCTTCAAATAAACTCATTGATATGCAAGCAAGTAATTAAATATAAATATCATGAACTGTAATTAATATCATTATCATTAAAAAATGACGTTTTATATATTTATATTTAATATATATTATATATTTTTATATATATAATATATATTATATATTTATATATATATATATTTATATATTATATATTTATATATACAAGGTGTGTGTTACATTAAGCATGCAGACTGTGGTCTCTAATACCATTCCCACTAAAGGGGATAGGCTCTACAGATCAATGGGTAGTCCCAAGGCAGGGCATAAACTTCTGATGTTCTGACATCAGAACATGACATTTAAGTAAAGAACTACTTAAAAAATGATAGGGGAATATGACAAAGACATAGGAGCCAAGTCGAGGGGGCTCCCACTGCCCAAATACAGAAAAATTTGAGCACCAAAATAATTAAGAGCAGTAAAGATATTAAACGAGAAAGAAGAATCTATCAGTTCATACCAATAACAAAAAGATTATTGATGAATAGACAGATGATAGATCAGATAGATAGATGATAGATGATAGATAGATAGATGATAGATAGATAGATAGATAGATGATAGATAGATGATAGATAGATAGATAGATAGATAGATAGATAGATAGATAGATGATAGATAGATAGGCAAATAATGATAGAAGGGAGAGTCAAAAGCTAAATGTGGAAGGAGAGGTAAACTTTAAAAATCATGATTTTGTATCCATCATCTTAAAAATGAGATCAAGCAAGAATTAAAAATGGATGATCAATGTAAGAGGAAATTCATATGAAGAGCAGAATGTTTACATAGTCATAAAGAATCTCCCCACAGATTGCTGATTGGTAGTAATATGGTGCAGAGATTGGACAACATATTGGCATAATGATCAAAATTAACATCACCAATGAGAGGCAGATGGACATTGTGTGCCTCCAGATGTGATAATGCTGAGGCAGGCACCACATCACTTATGCATCATTCCCCAGCCGTGATCATAAGAAAACATTGACAAAGTCAAAATAAGGAATTGTCTATTTAAAAGTAAAGCAAGTTTATTCTTCAAAAATGTTAATGTTGAAGAAAAAAAGAGACACAGAGGAAATGTTCCAGATGAAAGGGAACTGAAAAAACATAATAACTAAATGAAACTGATCCTAAAGTGGACTGTGTAAGGAGGGAAAAATATACCAGTAAGCAGATTGTTGGGTCAATTGGCAAAATTGAAATACAAACAGTAGATTATACAGAAGTATCTTATCAAATTGATCATCCTACTGTGGTTAGGTAATAGAATCTCTACGTTCTTAGGAAATATGCATTGAAGTCTTGAAGGGTGAGGTATATGCAGCTTATTTTCAATTGAGTCAGAAGATAAAACAAACACGATACAGCAAAAGGGGTAAGTTGTTAACAATATTTTGGGTACAAATTGAATTTGAGTAAAAGGTGTATGGGAGTTCGTTGTACTGTTGATATTTTTGCATTTTTGTACTACAGTTTTTGCAAATTTCCTGTAAGTGTATTTTTTTAAATAATCGTTCTTCTAAAAGTTCATGCTAGATCTTTGAGGATAAAGAGGTACAATATGCAATCATGTCGTCCTGGAATCCAAGTCCTATTTGGGGTGGGAGATCCAACACAGGTATGAAAAGCTAGTACTAAGGATTGTACATGACAAAATAATTTCCATAAAATACTTACTTTTCTTTTTGCTTTTTGAGTATAAACTCCTTTTGACGCTGTAAGCTTTCAAAATAAAACAGATGTAACTTTGATGGTATGTAAGTTAGTGTCTTTCCATTAAATGGTTTTACAGTTAATTTGCTTGACACTGATGTTAAACATGCATTAAAAAAAAATCAAAATCAGAGAAATGCCTCGCTTCAATGATAATCTCAGGTATCATAATGTACTTTACTACATTCATAATGTACTCAGGTGTTTAGAATGTACTTGAGAGCATAAACGTGGAGAATTCCAAAACCATTCCTTGCCAAAGCCAAATGTGAAGAATGGAGGATGGGAAACAGCAGACATTAGCCCATATATTGTTTAGGTTGCAAGGACCAAATTTTAACTTACTCAGCAGTCTTACTTTATTTTTGAAGAACTACATGTTATTATGGTGGCAATCCACATAAAAGCAGCAAGTAGTCCTACGGAACAATGCTGGAAAAAAGAAAAGATATGGAGCAAACTTCTTACACTGAGTCTTTTACCACCTGGCTCTGTTTATTTTCTCCACTACTACTGGGGTCATCATGCAGGACAACTTCCACATCCCAGACAACCCACCTGATAAGACAACCTTTAGGTCCCTTGACGTTTTCATGCCTACTGGTAATTTCACAGGCCAGCTCTACAATCACCCTCAAACTACTTTCAACATGGTGCCCCTTCCTTCTTCCAAAATGTTGCTAGAGAAAAATACACAACTCTGCTGTCTGGTTTCGTTTTAATCCATGACTCCAGAGCTCAAGTGAGTTCTGAGTACTTCTCTGCACTCTTAACTACTGTTCCCTAATCAATTGACTCTCCCATCTGCTAAATGTCTCTTTCTTAATACCTTCTCTCTCTCTGTATACTCATCATCCTTTCTTCCAGATTCACTAGCTTCTTTTTTTAACTGAGAAAATATAGGTAATTAGAAGAGGTCTAAGTAACACCAAATTTGCCATTGTTTCTGCATCTGCCTTCCTTCTGATTTCAATGGGTTTACTGGTCCTGACCTTCTCTAGTGTAACCCCTCCACTTATGCACAGAAGGCATAATCTACACAAGGACTTTGCTTGTGCCATTATCCCTCTCTCTCTTTTAGCAGTAAATTTATCCTCTTTACTACCACCTAATCATCCCCACCCTGCATCTGTCTTTCATCTCAATCCACCTCTGCATACGTCCCTTTCTATATAATCACTTTCAGCCCCCAAATTCCATATTTATATTTGACAGCAAACATTTGACACTCTATTTGTATTTCTTATGGACATTTCATGCTGTCAAAATAGATATTTTGATCTTAACCCTCCCCAAATTGCTTTCCCCCTGTTATTTTCTTTCCCAGTAAATGGTACCATCATTTCATATAGTTGCAAAGGATGAAGGTCTGGAAGGCTGGATTGTTTCTTTACTGCCCCCAATCCATCCAATCTGGC
Organism: Zalophus californianus; assembly: GCF_009762305.2. Lineage (NCBI taxonomy): Eukaryota > Metazoa > Chordata > Mammalia > Carnivora > Otariidae > Zalophus > Zalophus californianus. The sequence goes on along the minus strand of NC_045598.1, from coordinate 120,226,790 downwards.
CACTTTTAACTAATTGCTACAGTTACTACCATAGTCTAAGCTACCATCATTCTTGATGGATATACTTAAGGATGGGCACAATTATCATCACCAAAAACATTTTTGATGCCTATTTCATGCTATTGCATTAGCTGTTTTTAAATAACAGAAATATAGTAGGGTAGGGAAAATTCACTCACTATATAGTAAGTGGTGGAGATCTTAAGTTATAAATATAGTTTTTTACCTTAAGGACTTTCAAAGTAATCACAAAAATAATAAGATCTACTAGTAGTTTCTACTATTACTCATACATGATGGATTTGGTGCTTAAAATTTGAAATAAATTATCACATTTATTCTTTACAACCCTATTTTAAAGTAGGGGTTTTTTATTTAAAGGCAATGAATAAAGACTCAAAAAGAACAACTCGCTAAAGGATCCCATAGCTGGTAAACGCTGCAACAAGCCATGCTCATGCTTATCACCACAGCAGAGTAGCTCTTCCTTCTCACACTTTCACTTTTTAACATACAAAGTTTCATGGCAATAGAAGAGGCTAATAGAAATGTAGCATAACTTGTACAGACTTGGAGAGTAGAAAGAAAGCATAGCCTGAAGCTCAGAGCATCAGTATCTGGTCAGTGAGAAGACTTTGAGGAGGAAGTATGAGAGTCCAGCTTTGAAAGAAATATGATGTGACAAAAGAACTGGGCCCCAAAGTAGAACGCAAATGCACACTTGTGATAGTGTGAGCAAGCCAGCAGCTCATGCAGTAGCGAGGTTAGACCAGGAAAGGTGATGAAGCAAAGTCTTCTTGACCTTGAAGGACAAGTCCAAGAGTTTATACATTAGTCTGCAAGCAATATATGAACCAATTTTTCTGTAGTGAACAACCTCGAAATCTCAGGGCCTTGCAAAAGCAAACCTTGACTTTCATGTTCACAATGCTGCTGATCAACTGTTTCCCTGACCTTGATTGGGGTTGGCTGGGTCAGGCTAGACTCCGGGCTTCCAGTTCAGGATCAGGTGTGCTCCACCTGTGGTTACCTGGGCATGCATTTCTCATGACAGATCACAGGCACACAAGATGTCAGGGGGACATGTGTGATGCCTCCTTGGCTTTGGCTGGGAACTGGCTGGCACACTCTCACTTCTGTCCCATCCCATGGCTAAAACAAGTTACATGGCCAAGCCCACAGTGGGAGGCACTGTAGATTTCTAGGGCAAACTGGGAGGAATGATGAAGAGGGGACACTAATCCACAGGCCATATACAGCATTTAAGGTATTCAAGAAGATCCTTAGAAAAAGCAATCATGACATAGGATAGAGGTGGAGCTAGAAAGAGAGACTAGAATCCAAGAGATCGGACAAGAAATTACTACTAACAGTTGTGGAGGAGGTGATAAGATCCTTGGCTAATGCAACTTCAGTAGGAAAAAGAAAGAAATTAGAAGAGAAAAATACAGTATGGTAGCAAGAAAGAGCCGGCAGGACTGGGTGACAGCCTAGACATTGGGAAAGAAGTAAACTCAGCACGACTCCAAGGATCTGTTGGCAGAAAGTTTTAAAAAGGGAAATAAAGTGCTGAATGTGGAGGAAAGATGATGAATTTGGTTTCTTGTTTTGTAATGAGTTCCAGTGCCATCTTAGAACTAACCCACGCCCCCTCCATAAAAGGATTAACATAGAAAATGGAAAAGGTTTCTCTACTTTCACCTCAGGGCAAAAACCCAGGCTGTCCTGACATGCTTTGCATTTGGCCCATGGCAGAAAATTATTGTGTTTATATCAACTTTACCTCTATGGATTGTGGATGTGAAATGTGTGGTACATGGTAAATACTCCTGTGTGCTCCGGGGGCTCTCTGTGCTCACATGTCCCCATCATGGCACTCACCAACACTGCCTTTAGTGGCCAATCTCCAAGTGCCTCTCAACGATACCATTTCTTTATTCACTTTGTATACCTGGTGCCTCCAAAGGAGGCTGGCGTTTCAGGATTACATTTTCCAGCTTCTACTGTAGAGGAAGGTGGTGAGAAGGGAGGTTTAATGGGCGCTGAGTGAACTAGCTCACTTGCCACATTCAATAGTAACTGCTACAATTTATTGCTAAGAATGTAAAACTAAGTTGATTTTCATTGTTTTATTTTTAAATCTCTGACTGACAAATACAGTGAAGTGGCTGGGCTTGCAAAAAAAAATTCTGAAAATTGAAAATCAGATATTTAATATTTAAATTGGAAAAAGCGTCAGCTTGAGATCCAGCACTGTAAAGAATGAAAACAATTTTCAAAGAGAGTGAAAAGAACCTGCCTCTCTGGCTACCAATCACCAGGAGAAAGGAAGAGAGACGGTAAAGAGAATGGCAAGAAAGCTCGGTTTATTTTTAGTGTATCTTTTCTGCAGAAGGAAATGAGGACATTTTTTATAACAAAGGCCATTTTATAAGAGATTGGATTGTGTCCTTCCTAAAGTTATAGAATCACTTGAGAAAAATAAAGTGTTGGAAGTCACCAAGAAAGTATAACACTCAGTGAAGATTTTTTGAAATAAAATGTGAAAAAAGTAAAGATACATCTATTAAAGTTTCTTTGAAGAATTCTCTGAGGAAAAACAATTTAAGTACCCATTACAGATAACATTAATGCTTATGTATGCTGATCCTAGAATATCATCTTAAAGCATTATCTTAAAAACTGAGTACAAGCATACAGATGTATGCATTTTTTAAACATATCAGAATATTTTTTTGGAATATGTTTAGTTTGCATGCTTAAGATAGTAAAAAGTAAAACTATTTACTGTAATTAACATTTGTTTTTCTTCAATTAGTAATTAATTTTTAATATCCTCCAAAGTATTCTTGCTAATGAACATTTTATAATTTTCCCCCTTTATTCTGTATTGTACTTTTAGCTGACAGAAGAGAAAAACAATTTGACATGTGGACCAAAAGCAGAAAATAAGTAAGGCTCCTTCCTTATTTCTTGTATTTTTTTTTATCATCCTGAGCCTATGCTCTAAGTTATCCTTATTAGAAATGTGTATAAAATGCCTTCATAAGAAACCACTGAATTACTAATTAAATAGATGTATTTACGCTATTTTAACTAAAAGAGGTGAATAATAAACCTGGCTAGTTTTACAATGAATGTGAAACTAAATAGATGGAATTTCCTGCTTAGGTAAAGTTTTGTGGGACACGTAGAAATGAACAATTGAAGTGTTGTAAATTTTGTCTCTAAAACACTGAAATCTGAAGGCATTCCATTTTCTTATCTTGATCCAAGCTTAATAGCACTTGGCTTTCTGCCAGATGACCATGGAATTATTTCCACCACTGAGACTTTGACAAGTCTGTGTGGGACTTACAACTTTTTCCCAGACTCCTGTTTTTCCAGTTTGCTGCTACTTGGTGACTGGGTGCTTTTTCAGAATTTTAGCAGCTTGGTTGTGTGTCCAAGGATGGCAAAACTAAGGATAAAAACCATGCACAATTCTGATCCCACAGCCATACCCACATGACTTAGGATATTCCTTCAGCAATTAATAAAGTGCTATTTTTAAAAAAAATTTTTTAAAGATTTTATTTATTTATTTGACAGAGAGAGAGGGAACACAAGCCAGGGAGTGGGAGAGGGAAAAGCAGGCTTCCCGCAGAGTAGGGAGCCTGACCCAGGGCTCCATCCCAGGACCCCAGCATCACGACCTGAGCTGATGGCAGACTCTTAAAAACTGAGCCACCCAGGCACCCCAGTAAAGTGCTATTTATTACTTTTTTCTTTTCATGTTATATAAATATATTTCATTTAGTCAAGAATAAATAAATAACTCAAACAACCTGAGATATAGAGAAAATGTATAAAACATTAAGGGTACTATACTCATGCTTCTTTCTTTGATTTGTAAAGTTTAGGTTCAATTGGTTTAAATCAATTTCTCAGGGTTTTCTGGGACAAAGTCCCAGTGTTCATAGAATCTTAATAATGCTTTTCTTCATGATTGATTAAGAATTATAAAGTCCTCAGTGACCATAGTACACTTCTTTCTTTGCTTTTAAAACAATCCATCACTTCGTTTTAAACTAGCCTGAATGGATTATTCCTTTTGAAGAAAAACCTACATTATGGAACAAAACCCTCTTTTGGAAAGCACGGGGGTAGAGGGCAAAACTAAGGACAGTGTCAGACCAACCCGAATACAAATCCTGATTCTACCTACTACTTGTGTGATCTTCAGAAAGAAAGTTCATCTGCCTGAACTTCATTTTCTTTCTTCATTTGTCAAATTGGGATAATAACTCCACTTGAAAGTTTATTACTGGACTTAACGACATTCGTGAAGTACCTTCCATATTGTATGTTCCCAATGATACTGTTTTTTTCTCTTCTATTTTGTTCTTATAAAAAAAAAGTCATTCCAAATAACGAGATTGCCCTTCTGCCCATGTGGTACTATGTCTTTCTCACATGATTCCGGTGGAAATCCTCAGTCTATGATTGTGTAAATGAATAATAGATTTGATGTTTAATTGCACCATGTTGATTTTTATGTCTGGGAAATTTATTTTAAAATAAATTGTATAAAATTTCTACAAAAATGTAAAAATTTTAAATCACTCTTGACAATAAAAATACTCTGTCCCTCAAGCTAGTACAAAATGCTGGTTGAAATGGATCATCTTTCCTCAAGTCTTCCTAGACTGAAAATAGTAGACAAATATTTGTGATGTGAGAAAATTTCTTAAACACTGTATTTCAGTTTCCTTAGCTGTAAAATGAAGATAAAAATAGTACCTTATCTCATAAGGCTGTGTGAACATTAAATATGATAATGAACACAAACTGCTGGCACAAAGTTAATTTTTTTGTTACCATTACCATCATCACCTTCATCATTTTCTGATTGGTTAGAATCTAGGCTCTTCCTGATTTAGGAAAATCAACACTCTTAACTTCCCTTTTCTTATCTCCAGATAGAAGGAATAATCAAATCTCAGGCCTGTATAGCACATAACATGGTACCTGGTAAAGAACAAGCACTCAAGGGGTGCCTGGGTGGCTCAGTCAGTTAAACATCTGCCTCTTGGTTTTGGCTCAGGTCACATTCTCAGGATTGTGAGATGGAGCCCTACATTGGGCTCCACGCTGGAAGTGGAGCTTGCTTAAGATTCTCCCTCTCTCTCTGCCCCTTCCCCCCCCACTTGTGCCTGCTCTTTTTCTCAAAAATATAAAAGAATAATCACTCAAAAATATTAGTTCTATTATTGTAAATATTCCAGACTTGTGGATTTATTTCTCCATTTGAACTTTTCATGGAACATGTTACAGAAAAGAGTTTCTGTTGATATGAGCTTGTCTTGTGGTTAAGTTGCTTTATGTTCTCTCAAACTCTTACTCACCAGTTCTTCCTTGAAAAAGACTGCTCCTATATTATGTTCTATCTGATTTGGAGGTGTTCCCATTCACCCATGTTGGACTCCTCCCTCCCAGCCTTCAGGCTCAAGTGCTTGAATCCCTAACTGCAGTATCCTTACTGCATTCCTACCCCCAACTCACACCCAGCCACCCACACCCAACCCTGCAACAGCATCACTTTCTGGCAGATTCTCAAAGTGCTATTTTCATTGTAAAAGGTTTGAACATGTCTTTTCATAAACCTCTTCCTAGGGATTTCTTAGGTCATTCAGTGTATGCATTTCTTCTTCAAGAAACTTAGTAGTTTATGTCTCTCAAGGAATTTGTCCATTTCATCTGTTATTGAATTTGTTGGGATAGAATTTTTTTGTGTTATTCCCTTGTTATCCTGTTATTATCTCTAAAAACTGCAGGGTTGATCCTTTTCTCATACCTGATGTTTATAATTTGTGTCTTCTCGCTCTCTCTCTTTTTTTTCTCCTTGATCAGCCTGGCTAGAAGGTTGTCAATTTTATAAATGTTCTCAAGTAAGCAGCCTTGGGTATCTTTGGTTTTCTCTATTGTTTTTCTCTTCTCTATTCCAGTGATTGTGGCTATGATTTTTATTATTTCTTTGTTCTACTTACTGGGTTTAATTTACTTGTCTTTTTCTAGTTGCTTAAGGTGGAAGGAAATGTAAGTGAATGTTTTGAGACCTTTTACTTCTCTAATATTAAGGCATTTTGTGTGATAAATCTTCCCCAAAATATTCCTTTAAACATATCGTGTGTTTTTATTTTCATTCAGTTCAAAATACTTTTCATATATATTTTAATTTTTGCCTTCAATGCCTGTATAGTGTGGAACTGTGTTATCTTGGGTCCATATATTTGGGAAATTTCCAGAGATATTTCTGCTATAACTGTGAATTTATTTATTTCTCCTAACTGCGAATTTATCTATTTCTCCTTAAATTTCTATTAGCTTTTGCATCTATATTTTTAATCCCTGTTATTCAGTACATAAATGAAACCTTTTTCTTTATGATACAGCCTTCTTTATCCTGGCTAACAATCTTTGCTCTGATACTCACTTTGTCTGATGAATATAGTCACTCCTTTTGATTAATTTTAGCATCTCATGTCTTTTTCATGCTTTTACTTTTTAACCTATTTGTGTCTTTGTTATTAAAGTGTGTTTCTTCTAGGGAGCATAACATTAAGTCTTACTTTTTTTAATCTAACTACTCTGTCTTTTAATAGGAGAATTTAAACTCCTGTGATTAGTGGTATGGTTAATTTATCATTTTGCTCTTTGTTTTCTGTTTTACCCATCCATTCTTTGTTTTGTATTTCCTCTTTTCTTTGTGATTTCTTTTGAGATTAATATGTGATTAATAACATATACTACATATTATATATTACGTAATATATAATATAATAACATATAAATATATAACTATATTTAATATATAGACATAGTAATATATAAGAATACATATATTTTACATATTAACAGATGTTAATATGTAATATCCCAGTCAGCCACATGATTACCCACAAGAATAAACAACTGATACACCTACAACCATTCTGTACTCATATGACTATTCTGTTTTCCACTTTCGGTACAGTACTCAATAAATTACATGGGTTATTCAACACTTTATTATGAAATAGACTTTGTGTTGGATAACTTTGTCCAAATGTAGGCTAATGTAAGTACTTTGAGCACATTCAAGGTAGACTAGGCAAAGCTATAATGTTTAGTGGGTTAGGTGTAGTAAATGCATTTTGATTCACAATAATTTCAATATATGATGGGTTTTTCATGATGTAACCCTGTCCCAAGTAAAGGAAGATCTATAGAATAATATTTAACCAAATATCTGGGAACTATGGCCTAGCCAAATTGACACATAAAATTAGCCATCACAGACTCTATTTTAACTCTTTTGTTGGCTAATTAGTAACTAGTGTTTTATTTTAGTGATTGCTTTAGGATTCACAGTAAGCCTCTTCAACTTTTTGACAGTCTCCCTTCAAGTTCATACTGCATCATTTCACTTATAGTACTAGACCTTTAAAATAGTAATCTTCCAGTATGCCTGGGTGGCTCAGTCAGTTAAGCATCCAGCTCTTGATTTTGGCTCAGATCATGATCTCATGCTCATGAGATCAAGTCAGTCTCCGTGCTCAGTGGTGAGTCTGCTTGAGATTCTCTCTCTCCCCCTCCCTTCCCCTGCATGCACTCTCTCTCTCTAAAATAAATAAATAAATGTTTAAAATAGTTTACTCCACAACTCTTCTGATCTCTGTGCTATACATTTTACTTTTACATATGTTATTGCCTCCATACATTATTATTGTTTATTTTTTTAAAGATTTTATTTATTTATTTATTTATTTATTTATTTATTTATTTATTTGACACAGAGAGAGACAGCGAGAGGAAACACAATCAGGGGCACTGGGAGAAAGAGAAGCAGGCCTCCTGCTGAGCAGGGAGCCCCATGTGGAGCTCAATCCTAGGACCCTGGGATCATGACCTGAGCCAAAGTGAGATGCTTAACAACTGAGCCACCCAGGTGCCCCTATTATTACTTGTTTAACTAATCAATTAACTTTTAAGGAGTTTTAAATAATAAGAAAATAACCTTGGGCAGTTACCATTTTTAATGCTCTTTGTTCCTTTGTGTTGATCCATATTGCCATCTGATACTTGCTTATTTCTGTCACAGGACTTCTTTCAACATTTCTACAGTTCTAATCTTCCAGTGATAAGTTCTTTCAGTTTTTGTATGGCTGGAAAAGTCACTATTTTACCTTCATTTTTGAAGGTATTTTATGCTGGGTATAGAACTCTAGGTTGACAGTTTTTTTTTTTCTTTTAATACTTTAATGTTGTTTATTCAGTATCTTTTAACTTTCATTGCATCCAACAAATCTGCTCTCATTCTTATCTTTGTCCCTGTAAATGGAATGCAGCTTTTTTTCTGCCTGCTTGTAAGATACTCTCTTTATCACTACTTTTGAGTATTTCTTTCCTAATGTATCTTGGTGGAATTTTCTTCATGTTTCTTGTGATTATGGGTTTATTAGTCTTCTCCAAGGATAAGTTTATAGTTTTCATCAAATTTGGAAAGTTTTGGCCATCATTTCTTCAAAATTTCTTGCCCCCTTCCTATGGGGGCTCTAGTTACACATACATGAGGATGCTTGACACTGATGCTCTGTTCATTTGCTTACTTCTCTTTTCTCTCTGTGCTTCATTTTGGAAATCTTTTTCTGTCTTCAAGTTCATTAATTTTTTTTATTCTGCAATATCTAATTGGACCTTAATATTAACCAGTGTATTTACATCTCACACATTGTAGTTTCCATCTCTGGAAGTTTAATATCAAGCTTTATAAAAAATCTTCCATGTTTCTAATTAACTAATTATTATAATAACTTTTAATGTCCCCACCTTCTAATTCTAACACCTGTGTCAATCTTCAGTTTCAGTTGACTGACTTCTCTCTTCATTGTGGGTTGTATTTTCCTGCTTCTCTTCATGCCTGGTAATTGTTAACTGAATGACAAAACTTGTGAATTTTACCTTGTTGGATGCTGAATATTTTTGTACACCTATAAGTGTCCTTGAGCTTTGTGTTGGGACACTGGTAAGTTATTTGGAAACCATTTGGTCTTATCAGGTCTTAACATTATAATTTGTTGGGTGGGAATAAACAGTCTCAGTTTGTGATAATATTCCCTACCAGTGAGGTAAGATCCTCCTGAGAGTTCTTCTCAATACCCCATAAATGGGGAGATTTTCCACTGTTGCTGGAAAATCACGTCTCAATTTTTAAAATTTGTGTTCACTTGCTTTTCTTCATATTTTACCACATACTTTTGAAAACTGCATAACAAACTCAAAGTTACTTGTGTAAGGCAAAACTATCAATATAGTTGGATTAAGGTCCCAAGGAGATCATCCTCTGTTTGGAGGTTCTATATTACAGAATGGGAATGGATAAGAACATTTTCTAGAAAAGCCAGATCAGAGCAGTACATTTTTATGCAGTAAATTGTGAATCTTCAGCATTAGTCCTTCTGTCAGCATTTTGCACACCATTCTGTCTGTCTGAAGCTAATTCACTAAAATGGGGATCATTGGGAGACATTTCAGAGGCTGCTTATTGCAACCATTGTGTTGGTCTTTCTAGGAAATATCGTCAACTCTTTCAGTAATTAGTTTCAAGACATCTTTTACTTCAAGAAATTTCTTATTAAAGTTTTTAGAATTTAAAGAATTTTTTTTCTGTTCAATTGTTAGATTTTCTTTTTTTGTTTCCTGTGATGGAAATATGTACTCTCATATAAAGAAAATTGAAAATCAAAAACAGAGATTGAAAAATACCTTAACTGCTCAATGGTGAATAAGTAAAGTCCATTCTCACATTTGTTGTTCCAACTCCAAAAATAGAGATTTAGTTATAACACAGGTAGAATAACTTTGATTTTATTTATTGGCCTTTACACAATATTATGGGGATAGTCACTTTAAAAGAGGGTCAGCTGGCATGTATGGATGCTGAGATTTCTGAGCAAGTATTATATGAAATGCTTTACTTTTAAAATAGCAATAGATCATCTGAGCCAAAGGCAGCCATAATATATTCAGTCATATATTGATATTGGATGATGAAGATGAAGATATTTGTGACAGATAATAATGGCAAAAAAGAAATTAAATGTCTACTTTCCCCATGGTTTTCAAACTTATATTAAACTTATGAGCAGATTGAATGTTCAGTTCTTTTAAGTTAAGGAAAATTTAGTGAGAATATTTAAGCATTTAAATAAATAGCTTGAAACAATATGAATATTATTCTTCTATTTATTTTATCACCAGACCACTTTAATGCTAGAAGGCAAAAATTCATGTTCCATCTTTTCTTTATGGCAATGTAGATTCATAACCAAAAACCATTGTATGACACTAAAGAACAACTGTAATAAAGTTATATAAATCTGATTATCTTTCATCGAGAAAATATAGCTCCCAGTACTCCCAACTTTGTGTTAGTAATAGCAATTAATGAGATAGAAAGTCAAGTTGATTCTAGAATCTTCCATCTAAGGAGTGGTTATCCTAAGCACTAGATCCCAAGGCACAAATGATCTCCTTAAGACATTATAATTTTCTTAACAAAGTAATAACTTTCTTGGTCAAGCATGAAGCCATATTAGAGATGAAATATAATGGTACCATACTAAATTATGTCCATCTTATTTTTATTTTTTATTTATTTTTTAAAAAGATTTTATTTATTTATTTGACAGAGAGAGACATAGCGAGAGAGGGAACACAAGCAGGGGGGAGTGTGAGAGGGAGAAGCAGGCTTCCCGCTGAGCAGGGAGCCAGAAGCAGGGCTCAATTCCAGGACCCTGGGATCATGACCTGAGCCAAAGGCAGATGCTTAATGACTGAGCCACAGGTACCCTATGTCCATCTTATTTTTAAACGAGAGCCTACATATTTATTTTGTCTTATCCTTTTATTTGTTTAATTGCATATAAAGAGAATGCATATCATTAAAGTTTAGCTTAAAGGGAGGAAAAAGATAAGAGATGTGTGTATTTTCTTTTCAATTCAATCATTTTAGATAGTAAGTAATGGATACAAGTGTGCATAATACAGAATACATACTCATTTCTGAGCCTCCGTGTGGATACATCTCCCAATTTTTGCTTTTTTTTCTTCCATTTTCCTCTGACTCAAAGTACTTCTGACTGGCTAGACCCAAAGGAATGCTAATGTGAAATGAGAGTCCCACCTCCCCCCACCCTCAACTCTACTCATGCCCTTTTAATTGAACAAACACCTACTTGGATCTCCTGCTCTAAGTTTTCAGATTCTCCTATGACACAAATATCAGCCTTAGTTCATTTACGTGGTTAAAAAACAACAACCTCGGTGACTCGGTCAGTTAAGCGTCTGCTGATCTCTGGGTCCCTGGATGGTCCTGGGATAGAGCCCTGCATTGGGCTCCCTGCTTAGTGGGGAACCAGCTTTTCCCTCTCTGTATGTGCTCTCTCTCTCTCTCAATAAGCAAAATCTTTTTTAAAAAAAGAAAAGAAAACAACAAGTGTTTGATTCATATTTGTTTCTGTAGAACATCTAATCATTAAGTTCGCAGCTTTACAGCTCTAATAAATATACTAATTGCACCAGATATTTTTGGTGGACATTTTATAAACATTTTTGCAGTTAGGCAATATTAGACAAGATGTTCATTCTGTCTGGTATTTGGTAACTAGTGTATTTATAGACAGCTGCAAACTCACACTCTATTTTTTGGTATAGAATTTAATTTCTCTCTGACAGCAAATCCTATCTGGCTTTTTGTTTTATATTCATGGTTTTATACAATGGTTTCTAATTTTTTAACTGGAGTTTGTCCATACATAACAAAATTCCATTCTATAAATTCACAAATATCTTCCTGGACCTATTGCAAGGCTCTAATAAAAATAGAACTCTTAATTGAAACCTAAGTAATTTCAAGTTTTTTTCTATCTTTTGTTCAAAAATAGCAGTTGATTTCTCAGGTTATTGGATAAAGATGATATCATAATCAGTGTACAGCAGAAATGTAGGCTTCTATATACATCATCTCCCAGAAGTCACCCTGTAATGGAGACAACATATATATAGTTTCCTTCATATGATCATCATAAAGCTGAATCTATACTTAGGATGTTATTCTTTCCTGATGAGTTTTTGAAGCAATAAAGGTGGACATTTGGTTCTTGATAACTGGGGGAAAAAAGGTTTTCTAAACTTAGTTTGCTACTGCACTGCTATGGTGTATGTGTAATGCAAGAACGTAGTAGTTTATGTATACTTCATGCACAAGGATATTTTATGTTCTAAATCCGGTGATTTATGACAAATTCACCTTTGAGATTTATAGCCAAGTCAGTGCTTTATGCTTGGCTAGTTATCCGATATCTTTCCCCTCCCAGTGCTTTATGAACTGTAGTAATTGTTAAAGTTACACTAAAATAATTCTAGTTTCAGCGGATTAATAAAGGAAATTTGATATATTTAATAACCACCAAATATTTTAACAAAAAAATTTACCAAAAATCTGTCACTTCACTAACATGGCTGTTAAAATATTTTTCAATGAAACCCGACAATTTGTATATCCACCCTCTAAAATGTACAGAACAAAAGCAGAATAAAATGCTCCAGATGATGTCACGAACTTGAAGCAAGATATAAGAGCCACACTGAAAGAAATGGGACAGACTCTGTCAAAGTTAAGAAGAAAGAAGAGTAAAAATGAAACTCAACATTTCTTCAATAATTTCTTAAAAAGAAACCAAAACACTTTATTGGGAAGCTGAGTTACAACTAAAAGTATACAAGGTGATTTAAAGAAGTAGATAAAATGGAATTTGAAAAAAATTATAATCTACATGAAGACATAAATATAGTACAGGAAACAACCAGGAGAAATGTGCCCTGTAAATTAACAAATGAAAGATAATAAGGGCAAATGAAAATAAGAGCTTGAAGGCTGAAAAATAATTGAATTTGAAAATGGCTTCTCTGGTAAAACTCACTGGAGGAGGTACTTTTTGACCTAGACATTGAGAGAAGTATTAGAATTTTATGGGCAAGAAGGCATAATAAAAATAACGTAACAGGCATGGGAATTTTTAATCCACATTTGGAATATTAAACATTTATTTATCCATCATATTTATACTGTACTTTAGCATGTTAGCTTCTTTCTAGGGGTTGTGGATATAATAATAAACAAGATCCACATGGCCTGCCCTCATGGAGCCTACAGTTTAGTGAGAGAAGAAGACCAATGAATAAATGTATTAGTTTTCTATAGCTGCCATAACAGATCAGATTACTACAAATTCAGCAGCTTAAAACAACCTAAATCTTGCAGTCTGTGGAGCTCAAAATTCCAAAATGGTCCTTATGGGGCTGAAATCAAGATGTCTACAAAACTTTGTTTCTTTTAGAGGCTCCAGAGGAGGAGAACCCGTTCTGTTCCTTTTCTAGCTTCTACAGCATGCCTATATTCCTGACACAGAGCCCCTTCCTCCATCTGCAAGACCAACAGTGGAGTATCTTCAAATCTTTCTTTCTCTCTTTCCCCACTCCCCATTTCCATTGTCAAATCTCTCTGTGACACTTTTGTCTCCCTCTTGTAAGGACACTTGTGATTACACAGAACCCAGCTGAATAGTTGAGGAGAGCCTTCCCATCTTAAGATCCTTAACTTACTTCTACAAAATCCCTTTTGACATGTAAAGTAACACATTCACAGATTTTGACAATTAGGCCATGGTTATCTTGGGGAAAGGGCATTATTCCACCTACCACAACCAGCAGTTATGATAAACTTGGGAGGCATGAACACAGAGGGAGTTCACGTGCAATGGGAATACATGGGGTAACCACCTATGTCTTAAGAACAATGAATAAAATACATGGAAGTTATACATTATCTATAACAACCATAGGCTAACAATTCAATAACATAAAGAGATAAGAATGAAGCAAACTATGCTAAGAGTTATGTGCTGGATACACTAACTTTTGTTAGTGTCTGTTTGGAGTAGTTTGGATATGAGACAATGTTAGCTTGCATGAGGACATTCACTATGGAGATTTAGAAGGTGAGATCCACTCTACTGGCACTGTCTATGAGTGATGAGGGAACCCTACACAGTGGGTGTGAAGAGTTGGTGGTGAGATATTCTGCTAGGGAGGCCATAAAGCAGCCTACTGGGCATACGGCACTGTAATCAGAGTGAGAAATTGGTCCAAGCGAGGTAAAATTAGGAGTCAGCTATATTCAATTGTTAATGAAAGAATGAGCCTGGAAGAGTTCCCCAAAGGAGACAAGTAGTAAAAGCAGCAATGATAACGAAGGCCTTCCCTGAAATTTTGAGGATATCAGACTTAACCTGGAGGAAAAAGAAAATCAGCAGCTCTTAAGAAACCAGAACTTTCTCTAGGGTATAAAAATATTTATATTTATATAAAAAAGCCAGCTTCAAGAATTGAATGTGTTTATGTTTGGCAAGAGATTTATAGTGATATTAATCTTGGCCACACTTTAAAATGTTCAATCAAATGCAGAACTTTATTGTAGTTGCAATTTTACCCTCTGCTCAAGTCTTTAGAAAGAAGTAAAATGTGCTAGAAAAAGTTTCATGTTGTTTGAGGAAATAATATCTGTATTATGATAATAAGCAACAAAATCATTTCCATTATGATAGACAACCTAAGGGAAAATAATAGTCAAATTTGGGTAGAATTTCTTATCTACATCTTAATCAATGATTCTGTATTATTATTACTCCTGTACTCTTAGAACAGAGACAAAAACTGAATAAGGACTCAATAGTCCTTAGTTCTAAAAGATTCCTTCAACACATGTTGGAGGTTTTTTAAATTAAGTGTATGATTTTCTACATTGTACCTTTCTGGCTGTATTTGTGGAAATTAGATTACACTTTTGACAAGAGCCAAATTGAAATGAAAGTGTGCTTTTTTAAGGTTTTGAACAGGCTGTGTTTTTTTCTGTTGTTGTTTTTTTTTAGTTTTATTTTATTATGGTATGTTAATCACCATACATTACATCATTAGTTTTTGATGTAGTGTTCCATGATTTGTTGTTTGCGTATAACACCCAGTGCTCCATTCAATACATGCCCTCTTTAATACCCATCACCAGGCTAACCCATCCCCCCAGCCCCCTCCCCTCTAGAACCCTCAGTTTGTTTCTCAGAGTCCATGAACAGGCTGTGTTTTAAACTCTAAAATGAAGCTTGGGAATATCTCAGATAGAATTGATATTTTGATACAAACAAGAAGTGTGTGCGTGGGTGTGTGTGTGTGTGTGTGTGTGTGTGATGGTAGGGCAAACAAACACTGTTTTCTGTGTGGGAATTATACATAAAATAAAAGGTATAGTGCAACATATAACTATATAAATAATACATAATTCCTGCCCTCCTGTTTATTATTATCTTTTTGACATGAAAAATGTGAAATAATTTCAAATAAGGCAATATATTTTAGAGAACAAAACCATGATTCTGATAAGCTTTGAATCTTTCACTAAATAGCGTACTGACTTCTGGATCAGAGAACTACTATTTATTAGATACACACTACACTCCAGGTACTATCAAGCAATTTAACTACATTCTCTCATTTTATGTTCATAGCAATTTTGTGAGGTCATTATTTATCTGGTTATAGGCATCAAATTTTTAGAGTAGTTATTGTAGAAATATGCTTGTCAGCCTCTATCTGCCCCTATTCCAACATCACCCAAGCTTCTTTGTCTCCCCACATTTTCTGAGCACCCATTCAAAACTCAGATTCCCATTCCTGCTAGTTTGCTCCATTACTATTAAGAACACTGGCCTCTGGGTGTCTGGGTGGCTCAGATGGTTAAGCGTCTGCCTTCAGCTCAGGTCATGATTCCAGGGTCTTGGGATCGAGTCCCACATCAGGCTCCCTGCTCCTTGGGAGCCTGCTTCTCCCTCTGCTTCTCTCTCTCTCTCTCTCTGTCTCTCATGAATAAATAAATAAAATCTTTAAAAAAAAATAAAAAAAAAATAAGAACACTGGCCTCTTTCTGGGACTGAATTCTGGTCTTGCCCATTGGAATTCTTCATTAGTTTGATCTTGCAACTTCAAAACCTATTACCTTGACTCATTCCTCAAAATAAAAAATGGGGTAAGATCCATATCATATCCCCACATTTAAGTCATCCTCAGTTTCCTTATTTCTGAGAGACTGGCTGGACTCCAAATTTGGCCATGCTTCTCACTCTCAGATTCTGTTTAAGACTCTCATGTTCCTACTCCCTTCCCAACTGCCTCCTTTTCTCCATTCTGTCTACCAACAACAACAGGTCAAGGGCCATTCTTCAGTTTTGCCAGTCTTCCAATATACAGAGTTTGAAAATAGCCTATTGTCCTCTGCTCAATCCACAGGTGGTAGGCAACAGCAAGCAGTCAGAAAGTCTGGGTTCAGTCTTTGACCTGCTACTTGACTGTGTGATCAAGAGTAAATTCTTTAGCTTCTCAGAGTTTTGGTTATTCAATCCTAAACTGGGGAGGACAGACTTTCTAAGGAAGTAAAGACTACATGAGAAGATGTGTAGATGGCTTAGCTCACTGTCTAACACAGATTAAAAAACAAACAAACAAACAAACAAACAAACAAAAACCCCATTTCTTCTTATTATTATATCATTGGGCTGAACTTCCCACCCTTGCCTTTGTATTTCCTCTTGGACCCTTTATTCCAACTACTTTGAAGACCCAGAGCTTCTTGATCCCCTTGTCTTTTACGCAGTATTTGCCCAAGAATGAGCAAATTTTGCTTAGCGAAGTGCAGGGAAGAAACAGGCCTGACATTCCAGCTCATTGACTGTGACTTGTCGCTTGCTGGCTCATTTCTCAGCTATTGGGCGCTGTCCCCATTCTCCCTAGCCTCCCAGATGTCCAATGGATTCCTTGGCCAATCTGGCCCACTTCCCATAGTCCCTTTAAATCTACTCTGCATTCTGGGAACTGTATCCCGGTATGCTTTTCCAAACTGAGATTTCCCTGGATCCCCACTATTATTTTGACTTTATTTCCAACTGAGGTCCTTCTCTTGCAACTGTTGCTGCAGTTTCCGCATGGTCCAGCACTCCAGAATGAAACTACATTCCTTCTCGTTAAAGCTGGATCTCCAGCTTGCTGCTTGGGTTGCACTGCCCAGCAATGAACTCTTAACTCTGTGCTGGGAGCTAGTGTTGATGGTGACAGAACACACACAAAAACAAGGGTGGAAATCCATAGAGACAGATTGTTTAGCTGCTACATTAATGAAAACAAATCATCCAGTTTGGCAGAATGCCATCTTTTACACTGAGGGAACATGTTTTCTACTCTAATGTATTTGAATTCATTATTTTTTTCCATGTGTATGTTATGGCTTTTAAGACATTCTTTGGGAAACACATAGGTAACTTTGTTTTTTACCTTGAACCACTGTGTTCCACTAAATAACCATGTGCTGAATTTGCAACCAAAGAGAAGTTCTGAGAAATTCAGGTACAAGCTAACTGTTGAAGAACACAAATGCATGAAATGGAAGGGATGGACTTCAAAACAAAGTTAACACAATTTCAGTGTTATTTAAAATGAGTTGAGGTTTCCGTTGCTGCAGTTGTCTACTTACATTAGCTGAGATTCTTCTGGACTCATTAGCAATGCTTGACATGATCTTAACAACAGCCACAGAAACAAATTTATCATAACACTTCATACTAGTAAGTTTCCAACTGATGACAAAGAACTGATCTATTAAAAAATCAAAAAGCGCTACTTGTAGCAATAATTCTTCTGAATGATTGTCCCACCTTAGTTCATCCTCCATAACTGATGTACCTTCAAATAAACATTTTTTTTTTTTTTAGTTAATCTGTAGGAAGTTAAGAAGCTATATTTAAAATAAGACCTAAGATATCCATATGCCACAGTAGGGAACTTTAATCCTAACACGTGTGCTTTTAAAAAATTGTAGTCATGCCATGAAAATCTCCTAGCAAGTTACATCCTAGCACAAATCACCGTTCACCAAAATTATTTCTCCTGCGTGATAGTATCCTATAAGGAAATGATTATTTTTCTTTCTACCACCATATTATTTATTGCCTAACTTTTAATACCTACTTAGACTCCAACGCTTTTGATTTAATCATTTCACATTCTCTAGAAGAATTTACTTTTATGGCATTCTTGAGCACCCGGTCATGCTCAGACTCCCTAGCCAAGTGTAACTTATTGTTAAAAGACCATGATTAACCAGTATCTGTTTAAATAGATTTAAAAAAAACACACAAAACAAAACAAATTTCATAACCTAAAGTATAGAAAAGTAGAGTCCTGTCTCCTTAAATGGAAACTATAAGAGGGTTAGGAACTCTAGGAAGTGTCCTGTGCCTCAGGTAAAAAGCAAATCAAGCCTAAAGGAAGTTATTTTCATCCGAATGCAAGGATGTTGACAAAATAAATCTTTCATTCTTCTAGAACACAGCCAAATTGGAAGCTAATTTACTGCTGGCTGATGTCAGAAGCAATCTAACTTGTCCACCACAGAAGCCACACAAAGAACATTATTCATAAGTGAACTACCTTGATAAGAAGCCTTTCTCAGAGCATAATTAGGAAATACAATGGCCAGAACCAGAGCTAAAGTTTTAATAATAAAAGACAGTAAATTCTCTTTATAACTTTCATGACATAAAAGTAAAATATAACAGAAGAGGTCAGATGATTCCAAACTGATGTCACCTCGAAACAGCTAAAAATAGCAAATTCTTTTTGTACACTGGAAAGAAGTGATGATATATTCCAAATACAGTTTATAGAGATCCCAAATGGAATCCTATTTTTGATCCACTGATTCAATCAGTAATTACTCTGCAGAACATTACCAAATAATTTTTTCCAGAATATTGATAGACATTTGCAATTTTGGTTTGGTAAAGATCTCCAAGGAAAGATAATATTCACTGTGTCCTGAATTTTGGTCTGGCTCTCACAAAAGTTACAGTAATCCTTTCTGAGTTTTGGAAGGTGCTATGATTCCAGTACCTATTTCTCAACAACAAGAATCAGATATCTGTATTCAGTATGCCTACAGCTTATTCAGAGCATTTCTTTTGGTTCTGAAACCCAAAACATTTTCCTAAATGTTTTCATGTTCAGACTTCTATCTATTCCCCCTCCTGTGGTTCACAGATCCTGAAGTTTAAGAAACACAAGAACTATACTCAAAATTTTAATAAGACTGATTTTTAAACTGATACTCCACATGGATCTTTTACATGGATTTGCTCATTTTATAATCACTGAGAGAATTCTGATATTACTTCTGATCCTCAGATCTTCCTAGACATTCAGAAGTTATTGAGTTTTTACTTACTTTTTATGTTATGACAATAGCTATCATGCTGACTTTTAAACTGTACCATTTTGCTTATTAATAATCCATTTGGAGTTTTAATATTTCACAGGATGAATTAGCTATATAACCCAATTCGAAAGATACAACCTGATATAAGGAAAATATTTCTCAAAAGTAATTTTACAATTCAGACAACTGGATTGACATCCTGGGTCTTTAACCTTCTTGGAGTGTAATCTTGGTCAATTGATGGAGGGAGGACATAATTTGGCTAGAGCACTCAGTATTCTTAGAATCCCTAACTCACTCTAGATTAAACTCAAGCTTTTAAAAAGTAGTGCTCTGCTGTTTAGAGGAACTGACTACTCCAAGTAACTCCCAGACCTGGACCCATTCATGATACCATATCTACCTTTATATATTTTTCTTTGTATACTGTTTCTCTGAGGAACAAATAAAAGGATTGGACTGATAGCTAGATTTCCAGCATTAAAAAGATGTTTATCACAATGCAGCTCTCTTGAACACAAATTGCATTTGGACAGCCCTAAATATCTGCTGCATATTGAACACAAAATGGGACTAACCCCAAGAAGTAAGACTAAAAGAAATCCTTTCAAGTTTTCCCTTGATACACCAGAAATCTGGCCCATCCATAGGTAGCTAGAGAATTGCTCAGCAGAGCAACCTGGCATGTAGCCATGAAGTGTGGAATGACTCTCTTTGGTCTGGGGATTTTGCCAGAACTGTGAGCCCGACAGTTGGAGTTGTTCATTGGACAATAGTTGTTGATGGTCATCAAAGGATCATCAGAACTTATTCACATAAGAAGGCCCATACTGTGCTGCTTTTTAAACTCACATCCACGGATCACAGTCAGAACAATCCTCAGAAAATAAGTTCATGATACATTTAAACCACAAATTATCAGGTAAAAAATTGAAGTGTCAACATAGACATGATTTGCTCATTTTATAATTATTGAGAGAATTACCTGGGTTATTATGTTCTGATATGGATAAATTCATTTACTTTGGAGATTTCCAACCTAGGAAATCCTGACAAGGGTTGGTATTTGGGAGCCAACTAGACAGGTAGGAATTATGCAAAGATATTCCCGTAAATGGCACAATCCTGGCCATTGCATGAGAGTATCAGTCTGGTTTCCACTCTCAGGAAAAGGACTAAGAATGTATGCCAGTTATTTAAGGTAGAACAAGTTACTCCTAAAATTAATTGCTTAAAATAGCCATTTTATTATGATCCTGGATATTGTGGGTAAGGAATTCAAGCAATGCAGAGAAAGATGGTTTGTCTGTGCTTCATGATGTGAGGGGACCCACCTTGGAAGCCCAATTCTAGGGGTTAACTAGATGGCTGGGAGTGAGAATATTCTGTGGTGTCTTCACTCACATATCATATGGGTGATGCTGGTTTCAACTAGAACCTTAGCTGAGGTTGCTCACTGGAACACTTTCTTCTGGCAATTTAGTCTGGATGCCCTCACAGCATGTTGACTTTGAGATATTCAGACTCCTTACTTGGCAGCCCAACATGCCAACAATCAGTGTCCCAGAGAACAACAGGGAAGCTGTGCCACTCTTTCTGACAATTTCGAGAGTCATGCAGCATCATTTTCACTGAATTCTGTTGTCACAGTGGATCACAAGTGTACCCAGATTTAAGGGGAAGGGATATAAACACTGTCTCTTTGTGATAAGAGTGTCAGGAAGTGTGTTTCTGTTTATTGAAACCACCACAAATCCAACAAGGACCCAAGGTTGAGACACGACCAGGGATTTTAGGGCAGATCTCAACCACCATAAGCAAAAGCAAAGCAGAAGATAAAAAAGAAACTGCTCTGGAGGGCGGAGCAAGATGGCAGAGGAGTAGGAGACCTGGATTTCGTCTGGTCTCAGGAATTCAGCTGAATGGGGATCAAACCATTCTGAACACCTACGAACTCAACAGGAGATCGAAGAAGAGAGTAGCAACAACTCTCTGAACAGAGAAGCGACCACTTACTGGAAGGTGGGACGTGTGCAGAAGTGAATCCGAGGCAATATTCGGGAGGATAGACGGCAGGGGAGGGGGCCTCCGCTGCTTCTGGCAAGTGATAGAGCCGCGGAGCACAAAATCAGAACTTTTAGAAGTCAGTTCCACTGAGGGACATTGCTCCAATGGCTAAGCGGGAGGTGGAACCCTCGTGGGTCAGTGTGGTCTCAGGACTCTTGGGGTCACAGAAAGACCAGGGGTTGGCCTGAGTGCGGCAGAGCTCCCAGGGATCGGAGTGGGGAAGCCGGCTGCAGAGACGGAGCCGAGGCACAGGCTCTCAGCTCTAGGTTGCCATAAACCGTGATCCGTGGCACAGTCAGGCCACTGTTCCTCCAGCAGGGACTGAACAAGTGGCAGATCTGGGGAGACTCCCCTTCCTCCCCCGGGAGGAGTGGTGCAGGAGTGCACCACAGGGATCTGCTGGGTTTAGAGACTCCACATGGGGTCGGGTGCCAGAGATAGAAATGCTCGGTCACAGGCCAGGTGAGCACGGAGTGCGGCCAGAGACCGGGGAGATGGGAGTGACTGACTGCTTTTCTCTGGGGGCACACTGAGGAGCGGGGCCCCAAGTTCTCAGCTCCTCCGGGCGGAGATTGGGAGGCCACCATTTTGACTCTTATCCTCCAAAGCTGTACCGAGAGCTTGCAGGGAACAAAAGCTCCCAAGAGCAAACCCCAGCAGATTGTTTAGCCCGGACTCACAAGGGTGGGACAATTCTGCCTCCGGCAAAGACATTTGGGAACCATGGCAACAGACCCCTCCCCGAGAAGATCAGCACAAACAGCCAGCAAGCCAAGACCAAGTTTACCGATCAAGGAGAATGGGAGAACTCCAGCGCTAGGGGAATACTGCACATAGAATTCATGGCTTTTTTCCCATGATTCATTAGTTTTTCAAAGTTAATTTTTTTAACTGTTTTTTTTTGAATTTTTCTTTTTCCCTTTTTCAACCAACATCTTATCAATCCCTTTCAAAAAAATTTTTTTTTTATTTTTCATTTTTAGAGTCATATTCTATCCCTTCATAGTAGTTACCCTTATTTTTGGCATATATATATATATATAAGTTATTCTCTCTTTAAAATTTTGAGTTACAGTTTCCTCTAACAGATCAAAATAGACCCTAAATCTCTAGTATATGGCTTTGTTCTAGTCTCCTGCCTGATCACATTCTCTCCCTTTTTTTTTTAAATCTTCTTTCTTTTTTCAAAAACTTCTTATCAATTCCTTTTATAAAATCTTTTATAATTTTCATCTTTACAGTCATCTTCCATCCCTTCATTGTATCAACCCTTATTTTGTACATATATGTCTTTCATTCTTTACAATTTTAGGAGGTACTATCTTCTAACAGACCAAAATACACCCAAAATCTAGTGTGTGGCACTGATCTATGCACTAGCCTGATCATATTTGATTGATCATTTCTGTTTTTGTTTGTTTTTCTTTTTCTTTTTCTTTTTTTCTCTTTCTTTTTTCTTTCTTTCCCTTTCTTTTTTTTAAGATTTTTTTTATTTGAGAGAGAGAATGAGATAGAGAGAGAGCATGAGAAGGGGGAGGGTCTGAGGGAGAAGCAGAATCCCTGCTGAGCAGGGAGTCCGATGCGGGACTCGATCCCGGGACTCCAGGATCATGACCTGAGCCGAAGGCAGTCGCTTAACCAACTGAGCCACTCAGGCGCCCATTTTCTTTCCCTTTCTTTTCCCCTGGTTTTCGATCTTTTCTGATTTGTTTAGTGTATATTTTCTGGGGATGTTGTTAACCTGTTGGAATTTTGTTCTCTCATTCATCTATTCTCCTCTGGACAAAATGACAAGAGGAAAGAAACCACCTCAGCAAGAAGAACAAGAGGTAGTACCGTCTGCCAGGGACCTACTCAATACAGACATTAGTACGATGTAAGACCTAGGGTTCAGAATCATGATTTTAAAGATACTAGCTGGGCTTGAAAAAAGCATGGAAGTTATTAGAGACACCCTTCCTGGAGAAATAAAAGAACTAAAATCTAACCAAATCGAAATCTAAAAGGCTATTAATGAGGTGCAATAAAAAATGGGGGCACTAACTGCTAGGATAAATGAGGTAGAAGACAGAATTAGCAATATAGAAGACCAAATGATGGAAAATAAAGAAGCTGAGAAAAAGAGAGATAAACAACTACTGGATCAGGAGGACAGAATTCGAGAGATAAGCAATACGATAAGATGAAACAACATTAGAATGATTGGGATCCCAGAAGAAGAAGAAAGAGAGAGAGGGGCAGAAGGTATATTGGAGCAAATTATAGCAGAGAACTTCCCTAATGTGGGGAAGGAAACTGGCATCAAAATCCAGGAGGCACAGAGAACCCCTCTCAAAATCAATAAAAATAGGTCAGCACCCCGACATCTAATAGTAAAACTTATGAGTCTCAGAGACAAAGAGAATATCTTGAAAGCAGCTCGGGAGAAGAGATATGTAACCTATAAAGGTAGAAACATTAGATTGGCAACAGACCTATCCACAGAGACCTGGCAGGCCAGAAAGGACTGGCATGATATCTTCAGAGCACTAAACGAGAAAAATATGCAGCCAAGAATACTATATCCAGCTAAGCTCTCATTGAAAATTGAAGGAGAGATAAAAAGCTTCCAGGACAAACAAAAACTAAAGGAATTTGCAAACACGAAACCAACACTCCAAGAAATATTGAAAGAGGTCCTCTAAGCAAAGAGAGAGCCTAAAAGCAGCATAGACCAGAAAGGAACACAGACAATATGCAGTAACAGTCACTTTGCAGGCAATACAATGGCACTAAATTCATATCTTTCAATAGTTACCCTGAATGTAAATGGGCTAAATGCCCCAATCAAAAGACACAGGCTATCAGATTGGATTAAAAAACAAGACCCATCGATATGCTATCTGCAAGAGACTCATTTTAGACCCAAAGAGACCCCCACATTGAAAGTGAAGGGGTGGAAAACCATTTACAATGCTAATGGACACCAAAAGAAAGCTGAGGTGGCAATCCTTCTATCAGACAAATTAGAGTTTAAAACAAAGACTGTAATAAGAGATGAAGAAGGACACTATATCCTACTTAAAGGGTCTATCCAACAAGAAGATCTAACAATTGTAAATATCTATGCCCCTAACATGGGAGCAGCCAATTATATAAGGCAATTAATAACAAAAGGAAAGAAACACATCGACAACAATACAATAATAGTGGGGGACTTTAACACCCCCCTGACTGAAATGGACAGATCATCTAAGCAAATGATCAACAAGGAAATAAAGACTTTAAATGACACACTGGACCAAATGGACGTCACAGACATAGTCAGAACGTTCCATCCTAAAGCAACAGAATACATATTCTTCTCTAGTGCCCATGGAACATTCTCCAGAATAGATCACATCCTAGGTCACAAATCAGGTCTCAACCAGTACCAAAAGATTGGGATTATTCCCTGCATATTTACAGATCACAATGCTTTGAAACTAGAACTCAATCACAAGAGGAAAGTGGGAAAGAACTCAAATACATGGAGGCTAAAGAGCATCCCACTAAAGAATGAATGGGTCAACCAGGAAATTAAAGAAGAATTAAAAAAATTCATGGAAACCAATGTAAATGAAAAAACAACTATTCAAAATCTTTGGGATACAGCAAAGGCAGTCCTAAAAGGAAAGTATATAGCAATACAAGCCTTTCTCAAGAAACAAGAAAGGTCTCAAATACACAACTTAAACCTACACCTAAAGGAGCTGGAGAATGAACAGCAAATAAAGCCGAAACCCAGCAGGAGAAGAGAAATAATAAAGATCAGAGCGGAAATCAATGAAATAGACACCAAAAGAACAGTAGAACAGATCAACAAAACTAGGAGCTGATTCTTTGAAAGAATTAACAAGATTGATAAACCCCTGGCCAGACTGATCAAAAAGAAAAGAGAAATGACCCAAATCAACAAAATCATGAATGAAAGAGGAGAGATCACAACCAACACCAAAGAAATACAAACAATTATAAGAACATATTATGAGCAACTCTATGCCAGCAAATTAGATAACCTGGAAGAAATGGATGCATTCCTAGAGACGTATCAACTACCAAAATTGAACCAGGAAGAAATAGAAAACCTGAACAGACCTATAACCACTAAGGAAATTGAAGCAGTCATCAAAAATCTCCCAACAAACAAAAGCCTAGGGCCAGATGGCTTCCCAGGGGAATTCTACCAAACATTTAAAGAAGAATTAATACCTATTCTCCTGAAACTGTTCCAAAAAATAGAAATGGAAGGAAAACTTCCAAACTCATTTTATGAGGCCAGCATTACCTTGATCCCCAAACCAGACAAAGATCCCATCAAAAAGGAGAATTACAGACCAATATCCTTGATGAACATGGATGCAAAAATTCTCACCAAAATACTAGCCAAAAGGATCCAACAGTACATTAAAAGGATTATTCACCATGACCAAGCGGGATTTATCCCTGGGCTGCAAGGTTGGTTCAACATCCGCAAATCAATCAACGTGGTATAATACATTAACAAAAGAGAGAACAAGAATCATATGATCCTCTCAATAGATGCAGAAAAAGCATTTGACAAGGTACAGCATCCTTTCTTGATCAAAACTCTTCAGAGTATAGGGATAGAAGGTACATACTTCAATATCATAAAAGCCATCTATGAAAAACGTACAGCAAATATCATTCTCAATGGGGAAGGCTGAGAGCTTTCCCCCTAAGGTCAGGAACGCAGCAGGGATGTCCACTATCACCACTGCTATTCAACATAGTATTAGAAGTCCTAGCCACAGCCATTAGACAACAAAAAGAAAGCAAAGGCATCCAAATCGGCAAAGAGGAAGTCAAACGCTCACTCTTTGCAGATGATATGATACTTTATGTGGAAAACCCAAAAGACTCCACCCCAAAACTGCTAGAACTCATACAGGAATTTGGTAAAGTGGCAGTATATAAAATCAGTGCACAGAAATCAGTGGCATTCCTATACACCATCAACAAGGCAGAAGAGAGACAAATTAAGGAGTCGATCCCATTTACAATTGCACCCAAAACCATAAGATACCTAGGAATAAATTTAACCAAAGAGGCAAAGGATCTGTACTCAGAAAACTATAAAATACTCATGAAAGAAATTGAGGAAGACACAAAGAAATGGAAAAACGTTCCATGCTCGTGGATTAGAAAAACAAACATTGTGAAGATGTCAATGCTACCTAGAGCAATCTACACATTCAATGCAATCCCCATCAAAATACCAACCACTTTTTTCAAAGAAATGGAACAAATAATCCTAAAATTTGTATGCAACCAGAAGAGACCCCGAATAGCCAGAGGAATGTTGAAAAAGAAAAGCAAGGCTGGCGGCATCACAATTCCGGACTTCCAGCTCTATTACAAAGCTGTCATCATCAAGACAGTATGGTACTGGCACAAAAACAGACACATAGATCAATGGAACAGAATAGAGCCCAGAAATGGACCCTCAACTCTATGGTCAACTCATCTTTGACAAAGCTGGAAAGAATGTCCAATGGAAAAAAGACAGTCTCTTCAACAAATGGTGTTGGGAAAATTGGACAGCCACATGCAGAAGAATGAAACTGGACCATTTTCTTACACCACACACAAAAATAGACTCCAAATGGTTGAAAGACCTAAATGTGGGACAGGAGTCCATCAACATCCTAAAGGAGAACACAGGCAGCAACCTCTTTGACCTCAGCCACAGCAACTTCTTCCTAGAAACATCGCCAAAGGCAAGGGAAGCAAGGGCAAAAATGAACTATTGGGATTTCATGAAGATAAAAAGCTTTTGCACAGCAAAAGAAACAGTCCACAGAACCAAAAGACAACCGACAGAGTGGGAGAAAATATTTGCAAATGACATATCAGATAAAGGGCTAGTATCCAAAATCTCTAAAGAACTTATCAAGCTGAACACCCAAAGAACAAATAATCCAATCAAGAAATGGGCAGAAGACATGAACAGACATTTTTCCAAAGAAGACATCCAAATGGCCAACAGACACATGAAAAAGTGCTCAACATTGCTTGGCATCAGGGAAATCCAAATCAAAACCTCAATGAGATACCACCTCACACCAGTCATAATAGCTAAAATGAACAAGTCAGGAAATGACAGATGTTGGTGGGGATGCGGGGAAAGGGGAACCCTCCTACACTGTTGGTGGAAATGCAAGCTGGTGCTACCACTCTGGAAAACAGTATGGAGTTTCCTCAAACAGTTGAAAATAGAGCTACCATTTGATCCAGGAATTGCACTACTGGGTATTTACCCCAAAGATACAAATGTAGGGATCCGAAGGGGTACATGCACCCCAATGTTTATAGCAGCAATGTCCACAATAGCCAAACTGTGGAAAGAGCCAAGATGTCAATCAACAGATGAATGGATAGAGAAGAAGTGGTATATATACACAATGGAATCTTATACAGCCATCAAAAGGAATGAGATCTTGCCATTTTCAATGACATGGATGGAACTGGAGGGTGTTATGCTGAGTGAAATAAGTCAATCAGAGAAAGACATGTATCATATGACCTCACTGATATGAGGAATTCTTAATCTCAGGAAACAAACTGAGGGTTGCTGGACTGGTGGGGGGTGGGAGGGATGGGGTGGCTGGGTGATAGACATTGGGGAGGGTATGTGCTATGGTGAGCACTGTGAATTGTGCAAGACTGTTGAATCACAGATCTGTACCTCTGAAACAAGTAATGCAATATATGTTAAGGAAAAAAAAAGAAGGAGAACAAGATAGCAGGAGGGGAAGAATGAAGGGGAGTAAATCGGAGGGGGAGACGAGCCATGAGAGACGATGGACTCTGGAAAACAAACTGAGGGTTCTAGAGGGGAGGGGTGTGGGGGGATGGGTTAGCCTGGTGATGGGTATTAAGGAGGGCACGTTCTGCATGCAACACTGGGTGTTATGCACAATGAACCATGGAACACTGCCTCAAAAACTAATGATGTAATGTATGGTGATTAACATAACAATAAAAAAATTTTTTTAAAAAAGAAACTGCTCTGTAAAAGACAATGTCAAAAGAATAATAAGACAATCCACAGACTGGGAGAAATTATATTGGCAAAAACACATCTTATAAAGAACCATTTTCCAAAATATACAAAGAACTCCTAAAGCTTAATAATAAGACAAACAACTTGATTAAAAATGGGCTAAAGACCTGAACAAATACCTCACAAAAGAAGACATACAGTGGAAAATAATCACATGAAATGATGCTATACATCATATGTCATCAGGAAAATGCAAATTAAACCAACCATGAGATACCACTACAGTTTTAGAATGGCCAAATCTAGAATGGCCAAATGTAGACCAAATGTTAACAAGGATGTGAAGAAACAGAAACATTTGTTCATTGCTGGTGGAAATGTAAAATGGTAGAGCCACTTTGGAAAAAAATGTTTGACAGATTTTTACAAAGCAAAATGTATCCTTACCATATGATCTAACAATTATGTTCCTTGGTATTTACCCATACCAACTGAAAACTTATATCCACACAAGAACCTGCACATGGATGTTTATAGCTTCACAAGCACCAAAGCTTGGATATAACCAAGATGGCCTTCAGTAGAGGAATGGATAAACTGTAGTACATCCAGACAATGGAATATTATTTAGCACTAAAAAGAAATAGACTATCAAGCTGTGAAACACATTGAGGAAATTTAAATGCATAATACTAGTGAAAGAAGTCAACCTGAAATGGCTACATACTGTAAGTTTCTAACTATATAATATTCTGCAAAAGGCAAAATTATGGACATAGTAGAAAGAACAGTGGTTGCCACAGGCCGCGAGTGAGAGAAGGATGAATAGGTGGAGTGCAGAGATTTTTAGGGTAGTGAAACTATTCTGTATGATACTATATAAGCAGATACATGTCATAACACATTTGTCCAAACCCATAGGATGTACAACACCAAGAGTGACTCTAATGTAAACTATGAAGTTCGGGTGATTATGACATGCCAGTGTAGCTTTTTCGATTGTAACCAATGTATGACAAAGGGAAAGGAAAATCCAATTTACATATTTCATCAAGAAATATTGATTAAATACCTACTATGTTTCTGACAAATGTGAGAAAGAGAATCAACAAGGTCCCTGTTCTCAGGAATCTCACATTTTAATAAGACATACAGTAAACAAATTTCAGATATGTAAGATAACTAAAATTTGTGATTAGTGAGAAAGATATAACCTGGTTGGATACTTATCTTTTAGGAATTATACTATATAGATAGACAATTTCCACTTCCAGGCAGATCAGTAGTAAGAACTAGAATATGCTGTAACCTAAAACAAATGAAATAGACCGGATAAGTGAAACCATGGTTTTCAAGATGCTGATATCAGTTAACAAAAGACAGAGATATTGAAGAGAGGAAATAAAACAATGTGAAATCTATGATTGTATCTGCATGCTGTCTTTTTTTTTTTTTTTAAAGTAGGCTCTACACCCAGGGACTTGAACTCACAATCCTGAGATCAAGACCTGAGCTGAGAACGTCAGATACTTAACTTGTTGAGCCATCCAGGCACCCCATTCTGCATACTATCTTGAGGAATCTTCTAAGCTAGTAGAGGGAACTGAGATAAGGCCCCCAGCAGACTGAGTTGGGGGCATAGAGCCAAAACTCTAGGGAGATCAATGTAAATAGCCTTCATATGATAAAGTACTAGAGAGTAGAGATCTGCACTGAGAGTTCACACAAGGCTAAAAATATTGTGTGCTTCAACAAGCAAGTCTGGAGAAAACCTCATTTTTCATAAAGCATTATGTGGGGAACTCACAAAACTCTTGAATCAGTAGTGAAAAATAATTAGCCCCAAAGTGTTGCTTGGACCCTGACTACCAAATCCTAAAATCAGAACTATCAACCTATTTCCAAGTAAGTTGCTTGTATCTCAGAACAGTGCTCAATATCTATTTATTGGGATGCAACATCTAGTGCCCAACAAGATAAAATTCATGAATTCTGTTATTTGATCAAAGATTACCAGGCATGCAAAGAAACAAGAAAATGCAACCCACAATTGAGAGAGAAAAATTCAGTTGATCAAAATTGATTCAGAACTGGCATAGATATTATAATTGATGGGCAAGAACATTAAAACAATTATTATTATTGCATTCTATCTGTTCAAATTTAAGTAGAGACATAGATTTTTTAAAGGTGTACATTATATTTTCAGATGTGACAATAATAGTGTGTAAGATGGAAAATAGATTTGATAGGATACAATTAGACATGGCAGAATAAGAGATTATTGAACTTGAAGACACAGTTTAGGATATTTCAAAATGAAACACAGACAGAAAAGAGAATTAATATAAATGAAAAGAGCATCAGCAATCTATCAAACACATTCAGGCATAATATATGTGTAATTGGTGCCCTTACATGAAAGGATAGAGAAAAAAATTGAAGAAATAATGGTCAAAATTTTTCCAAATTTGATGAAAATTATAACTCACTGATCCAAGAAACACAAAAGACTTCAAGCACAAAAAAGATGAAGAAAATTACCTCATGATACATCATAAGCAAAATGTTCAAAAGCAGTAATAAGAGAAAAATCTTAAAATCAGGCAGAGGAAAAAGATACAACATATAAAGGAACAAATAAAACAGATTTTTCATTGAAAACAATAAAAGCAAGAAGACAGTGGAGTAAAATCTTTAAAATACTAGAAGAAAATAAATTTATAAATGTAGAACTCTATAAGCACTAAAAATGTCTTCCAAAGAAAGAAGGCAAAATAAAGACTTTATCATATATACAAAAACTGAAAGAGTTTATCACCAGCAGAACTGTATTATATGAAAAAATTAAGGAAGTTTTTCAGGCACAAGAAAAATGGTAACAGATGGAAAATAGAGCTACACAATGGAATGAAGAGCATCAGAGATGCCAACTACATGGGTATATGTGTAAGATTTTTTTCTTATTACTTATTATTTCTAGTAGATGCACTTTTTAAAAAGTGTGGGGTTTATAACATGTATATAAGTAAAGTGGATTGAGTGAAAATAGCATAGAAGACTGGAAGGAGAGAAATGGAAGTGTACTGTATTATTGTTTTATATGCGAGACAGGCATGATTGCATTTGAAAGGAGACCACTAAAGATAAGTACTCTCGACTTTAAAGTGACTACCAAATTTTTTAAAAGTTTCAGCTAGTAAGCCAACAAAAAGGATAAAATGGAATCATAAAAAATATTCTATTTATCCAAAAGAAGTGGGAAATAAAAAGAAAAGGAGAATGTCTCCCCTTAGGCTTGAAAAACCTTAAGAGTTGAACATACATGTAGCATACGATCCAGCCATTCTACTCCTAGGTATTTACCCAAGAGCAAAGAAAGCTTATGTTCATACAAAACTTCAAAAAATGTTTATAGCAGCTTCATTTGCAATAGCCAAAACCTGGAAACCACCTAAGTTGTCCATCCTCAAGATGATAGGTAAGCCAGTTGCAATATATCCACACAGTAGAAAACTGCTCAGGATAAAAAGTAATGACATGTGGGGAACCTGGGTGGCTCAGTAAACATCGGACTCTTGATTTCGATTTAGGTCATGATCTCAGGGTGGTGAGATCAAGCTCCGCCTCCAGCTCTGGACTGGGTGTGGAGCCTGCTTAAGATTCTCTCTCCCTCTCCCTCTGCCCCTCCTCTCACCTCCCACTCTGGCTTAAAAAAAAAAAAGTAATGACAAGCAACAACATGGATGAATCTCAAAACAAGTCAGTTGAACAAAAAGAATTTTCCATGCTGTATGCTTCCATTTATAGAATACTCAAACATCCAATCAAATCTATAGTGACAAAAAGCAGAACAGTGGTTGCCAGGAGGAGGTAGAGAGAGGTGCCATGGGGCAGGATTAAAAGGCAGCATTAGAAACTTTTGGTGATGATGGACACATCTACCTTGGATTCTGTTGATGGTTTCATAGGTGTGTGCATAGGTCAAAACTTATCAAATTGTACAACTTAAATATGTGCAGTTTCACGTATGTCAAAAATCATCCTATATAGAGAATAATTTAAAATGATGGGAGATTGTCAAGACAGAAAATACAATAAATGCAAAAAAGGTGTGAGAGTGAGCTTTAAGATCCCCAATATTTAAATATCTTGCAAAGCTTGCAAGCATTACCTTGAAGAAGCCATGGGAGGGTGAGGAAGAAAAGAAACAAGGAAAGAGTTTTCCAAGAAGGAAGAAGTGGTCAGAGGTGTTAAATTCAGCTGAGAAGTCAAGCACAATGAGAATTTGTTATTCCACTGGATTTGGACTAATGGAGAACTTTCAAAGTCTTTGGTAAGATCTGCTTTGTTGGAACCACATGGGTGGAAGTCACTGGAATGGAATGAGGAATAAGTCTGCAGTGAGAAATTTGTGACCGTGAAATAAACAACTTGTGACAGCAAAATAAACAAGTTTTTTGGGAAGATAGCTGTGAGGGGCAATAAGAGTAGCTGGAGAAGGATATGGGAGGGTGTGTGTGTGTGTGTGTGTGTGTGTGTGTGTGTGTGTGTGTGTGAAGATGGGAATACTTTTCAGTATGTTAAAATGTTGAATAAAGTTTCTATTAGAGGAAAAAAAGAGGGAAGTAGGTACATAGAGTATCAGTTCCTCCAAAAGTGCATGGAAGAGGAGCCAAAGCATAGTGTGATGGATGGTCTATAGAGTAGGACTTCTGTTTGCTCAGAGAGGGTAATTCTTTCTCTGCACAGTTCCTGGTACATTGTCAGATTTCAACAAATATTTGGAGATAAATGAATGAAAAATGCAGAAAAATATCTTTTAATTACCTGTACTCCATTTACCCAATCACCAAAATGTTACATAAAAGCTCCTTATTACACCTGACCTCTCACATTAAACTTTGCCAATCTGTAATTATACCATAATTATTTTTTCAATCTAGTATATTTTATGTTAATGAAGACTTCAGAAATATTAAGGGGAATGTCAGATTTATATTTCCTATTTATTAGTAATCTTGACTATGAACTTGCAGGAAGGATGGAAATAGGATTTGGATCCAAAATAACATATTTTGTAGAGGCCAGCAGAATTACATTTATAGGACAAAACTTCCCATGTCACTCTCCATGAGTTCAGATATTTGGTCCTAGTCCAATCTTGATGAGAAGGTGAAACAGGAATGAGAAATTGTGGGACTGTGGTTGGCTTTCTTTTGCTTTTGTTTGTTTTAGGTTTGTTGGTTTTGGGGAAGCTGTCATCAAAACTATAAACTCATTTGGACTTCTATTTGCAACAGTTATTCATATTATTTCAACAACCTACCCATTGTGCTCATAGCTTTAGGGGAATGACTAAGTAAAGGTTGATCTCAAAGAATAAAAAATAAGGAATTAAATTTAGGCACAAAAATAATTTGCTAAGCACTTTCACCAGTTACAAAGTACTCTGAAAGGAGAGAAACCACCAAGGCTAGAATTACATGGAGGGAGTGCTTTTAAGAGGTGCCTCAGAAAATGACCTGCACTTAGTTCCTTCTTGTCTACTACTTTGAATTGGAACTTTTGGCCTCAACAATGAAAAATTTGTATTTGCAAGAAAAAAGTTCTCTTCTTTAAGAGAAAAATATTGATTTTATTTTAACCACAAAGTAACCTTGTGTCCCTGGACAAATCAGGTCCCATCTCAGATTTCTCTGGAACCTGTCAATGGAGTGGTAACTATTCAGCATCAGCATTGAGAGGACTGCATACAAAATGAAAAGTGCTCAGCATTTGACACACACTGAGCGCTCAGTAGCAATGCTCGGGGTCTTCAGAGAGCTCCATATTATCATGCCTAACCATGACGGAGAAACAAAAGATACTAAAGATGAGTGTCAGTTATTGAGTTGGATAGTGCAGTCATAAAAAGGAGCTAATGAAAATATGGTCCCTAAGTGATCTGCCAACTATTTATAATCCCCAGGGGTTGGGCATTTTTCTCCAGTGCTCAAACCCATAAACTTTTAACTTTAAAGGAAAATTTAGTTTATCTGAAAGAGTGGCTCCAACTTTGGGAAGTCATCTCTTTGGGTCACTTTGGATTCACTTTGTACAATGATTTTGATATCTGTCATTCATTCACCAGTTTGCTATTTTTGTGACTGCTAAGGACTTTTAGATATGACCTGGGGAATATATACTTTGTATATGATATGATCCATTAATTGTATAGAAGTCTCATTTTTAAAAACTCTCAGTGATTTTTTTTCTTCTCTTTAGGCCCTATTCATGTAGTGGCAATTGCTACTGGCCAAAAATATAGGAGACCCAGTTGTAATGCAAAGGTCTTTATTTTTATTTTTTTAAAGATTTTATTTATTTATTTGAGAGAGAGAGAGACAGTGAGAGAGGGAACACAAGCAGGGGGAGTGGGAGAGGGAGAGGCAGGCTTCCCGCGGAGCAGGGAGCCCGATGTGGGGCTCGATCCCAGGACCCCGGGACCATGACCTGAGCCGAAGGCAGACACTTAATGGCTGAGCCACCCAGGCGCCCCTGAAAAGGTCTTTATGATGAGCTGTGCACACTAGGCTGGACAAATATTGTGAGATTCCTTCTTACCGTGAAAACTTTGAGAACATTGTCCTAAGCAAACAGGGTACAATCCTCTTTAAATTTTTATTTTTGGCACAGGACCTTCTAAACTAGACTGATTTAGATTTTTTTAGCTTATAAATCTTCTCTGACTTTTCTAACCAGCACAAGCTCAGTGTGTGCCGTTAGTGGCTTGTATCTTTTTTCTTTCAAAATTTTCATAAGTTTACTACCAAAATAAGTTCAGAAATCGTGTTGTTCTTTATGCCATATCTTCACTTAAAGATGAATATTCTATGATAAATAAAATAAAAATTTAGCACTTGGAACTTGAAATCGGAAATGTAGAGAAAATATTAACTAACCCATCTGTGGAAAATACTTGAAATGAAAACCATCTGAATTTGCTAGAAGGTTGTTATTTGTAATAAAAACTATTTCAGATATAAAATGATAATTGTTTTCTAAAAAACGTAACAGAAAAAACTAGAGGTATCAACTTTCTTGAAGACTTCAAACACTTTTTGTTGAAAGCTTGTTCTCAGCCTTGCTCCAAGCCAAGAGAAAATATAGTAATTGTATGTGAGTTGAGAAATGAGCATTAAATTGAACATGTTTAAATAGTCAAATTATTTCTGACTAATAGGTATTTATTTGCAAGAAAGTATTTCTGCCCCTAAATAATAGCGTCTTATAAATTATACAAAACCTCAAAAATGTAATAATTTAAAACCACACTGTTGATGTTTCCTATCCAAAGAGATGAGAAGATAATTGTATCTGCAACATTTCACAATACCTAGTTCTGTGCTTCTCACAAGATAAATAGAAACACCATGCTGTTGTCTGTCAAAGACAATTAGGATGAACAACCACTTACCTAAAAGGATATCAGATTTTGAGAGAATCATGTTGTCTTCAGTGACATAAAAACAAATAAGTAATTAAAATATTTTCTTAGAAGCACAAGAATTAAAAATATATGTGTATATATATTATATATTATAATATATAATATATAATATATATTATATATTTATTTTTTATTTATATATATTTTTAATTCTTGTGCTTCTAAATATATACATATATACACACAGTTGACCCTTGAACAACATGGGTTTGAACTGCATGTGTCCACTCAAACATGGGTGTTTTTACCCCGTCATACAACACGGTACTGTAAATGTATTTTCTCTTCCTTTATGATTTTTTTAAAGATTTTATTTATTTATTTTACTGAGAGAGAGAGCACAAGTAGGGGAGCAGCAGGCAGAGGGAGAAGGAGAAGCAGGCACCTCGCTGAGTGGGAGCCGGACATTGGGCTCAATCCCAGGACCCTGGGATCATGACCTGAGCTGAAGGCAGATGCTTAACACACTGAGCCAGCGAGGTGCCCCACCTATGATTTTCTTAATATCATTTTTTCCCTAGCTTAATTTATTATAAGAATACAATATACATTGCATATAGAAAATATGTGTTAATCGATGTTTATGTTATCAGGAAGGCTTCTGGTCAACAGTAGGCCATTAGTAGTTAAGTTTTGGGGCACTCAAAGTTTATACAGGGATTTTTGACTATGCAGGGGTGGAGGAGGGTTGATGCCACCAACTCCTGCATTATTCCAGGGTCAGTTGTATAATATGTATACATATGTATTATATATACATACTTTTCTTTAAGCAAAATGCCCTACAACAGACTTAAAAATCTGTTTAAATGGCTCATAGCAGTCCCATTTCTCTTTTGACTAACTGGATTAAGGAGAAGTGGCAAGCGCTTTTGGCTACTAAGTTGACTGCCTGAAGGGTCTTTCTGAGTAAATGAGAATAAATAAGTTCCATATCTTTGCCTTAATATCAGTTTTGCTCATGTCTGGAAAATATGACTCTGGAACACATGATATATAAACAAGATAATAAATCATGTATTTTGGACATAAGTGAAATTTAAGAATCATGAACTCAAACCTTCCAATTTTACAGATAAGAAAACTAAGATGCTAAAGTAGTTAGTGGCTTGCTATGGTTATACCAGCATTTAATGGAAGAGGTCAGAGTTCAAACACTTAATTTAATGTTGTTTTTCTCCATGCATTACTTTTTGTTGTTGTTGTTTACCTATAAGAATTTACAGTTCAGAATAACATCTGTAAGTAGGATTCCCCCACTCCTAATAGAAGTTGTCATAGCTCCTCCTTTTCCAAGAAAAAGAAGTGACAATACAGGAAATTGAACTTTCATAAGACATAATGCCAGAATCTAGAAAGAACTGACATTAGTTATAATATGTGCAAAACTAGTCTAAGAAAGATAAACCTTAAATTGCCATTTATGATATATCTTAGATACTTACTGAAAAGATGATAATGCCTCATTCATTCTCATACCTTTGTTTCCTTAATAAGGGATTCTACTAATTAGAAAACTAAGTGACCAGCCCTTTTCATTCTCAAGTACAAAGCATGAAACAAGCATAGTGCTTGTTCCTCACCCTTTCTCTGCCTTTTCCACATCTAAACCCCCAATTAACCTACAACTTCAAAGACACTTTCACTTGTATAAAACTGAATAGAAAATATAGAGAAGACAAGGTTATGGTCAGTATAGTCTGTAAGAAGTTTTCTTCACAAGTAAGACACTGTGAAAATAAAAAATAAAATAATATAGACTTGGCACTAGTATTGGGTGGGTGTGATAATTTTTCATGTTCCAAAAGAAGTGGGCTTAGAAAGAAACATTGCCCTATTAGAACTGACTTCCAGTGGATCAGTTCTTGCCCCTAACTGGGAATTAGGCCCTGAACTATACATACATGTCAATCTGACATCTAGCTGTAAATCTACAATCAAATAAGTGACAGAGGATGGATCCAGTGCAATCCAATTATAGGTTAACTCTTTTCATACTTTGCTTCCTTTGAGTATAAGCAAAGAAGAAAAAGCAATGTGACATCTATAAATAAATTTTGTAAAACAAAAGACAAGGAAAAGGATTCAGAAGTCTTATAGAAAAGGTATACCTTTGAAAATAATCTGCTACAGAATCAAGAAATAAATGTCAAATTTTTTTTGATCCTTTATAGATGAAAAAAACACAGACTGTAGAAATATGAGTGCACAGACATAAAAAGAGGAGAAGATAGATTGAAAGGGGGATGGAAGACATGAAGAAAGATGGGACAGAAATGAACGAAATTGATATCCATGCTGAAAGATATGCACAACATAACAGATGGTGCAAAAAATTGAATCTGTATTATAGAAGACAAAGTATAGTTCTCTCAGATTTTAAAGAAAAAAATGAAGTTATATTTGGAAACTATGGTATTATGCTACATAAAATCTCCATAAATACATAAAAGAAAAACTCTATATTCCCAAGAACAGTACTGTAAAACTAAAAATTAGTAAAAAAGTTGAAGCATAAAAGAAAGTTGAAGCATAAAACAAATCTAACTATATAGAAAATAATTCCAATCATCTAGGGGAAGGCTAAAAACATATATGTCTTAACATTTGAGAAAAAAGTCAAATTGTAACATAGAAAATGATTATAATTAGAACTAAATATCAAACTTAGGAAATTCAGCCAAAGCTTTATTTAGAGGAGAATTCATAGCCTTGAATGAATTTCATTATTAACAGCTTACTGTGTCAGACAAAGACCAATTAAATTCGCCTGGGGAGAGTTAACAGAAATAAGTCAGAGAAACACATTCTAGTGAAAAGTCTAATATTTCTTTATTCTAATATCTGTCTAAATATTTCCCAAATGTAATATTATCTTTAAATAGTGGAGAATGCTGTAATATCAGAAATTACAGTATCCTAGAAACTTATCTTATAATAGTAAAAAAGACTATTTGCCTTCCAGATGAGAATTAACCACCACACTATAGCCTGTATGAGGCTCTAATCTCTCACCAGCAAGGGTTATATCTATCACATTGACTTACATTTTGTGTCCGTTTGTGATCTCACAGAAACCCTAATTCACACCTAACTGGCATGAACTTTCCTAAAAATCTACAGGCTGATATCATCTACTGGTGGGAGTACATTATTTGGCTAAAATAATTTCTTATCACTAACCAAACACATGATTATAACTCTTTCACACAAAAATATAGCAGTTACTTTTTAAAGTACTAGACTAGGGGATATTTTGTTTTATCACAGGTCAGGGGGTACTCCAAGGCATTATAAAAGGATTCAAACATTTCTTTTTAGGAGCTTCAATTTGCCTGAAATCACTAGTTTAAAAGCTATTGGCCTTATGCCTTAATTGAGTCATGATTTTTTTTTTCTTTTGCAAATGACATATCTGATAAAGAGTTAGTATCCAAACTATATAAAGAACTGATGCAACTCAACACCCAAAAAACAAATAATCCAATTAAAAATTGGACAGAATATATGAATAGACATTTCTCCAAGAAGAAATGTAGATGGCCAACAGACACATGAAAAGATGCTCAAAATCACTCATCATCAGGGAAATGCAAATTAAAACTACAATAAGATATCACCTTACACCTGTCAGAATGGCTAAAATAAAAAACACGAAAAAACAAATGTTGGAGAGGATGAGAAGAAATAAGAACCTTCTTGCACTGTTGGTGGGAATGTAAACTGAGGCAGCCACTCTGGAAAACACTATGGAGGTTCCTCAAAAGGTTAAAAATGGAAATACCCTATGATCCAGCAATCTCACTACTGAGTGTCTACCCAAAAAATACAAAAACACTAACTCAAAGGAATATATGAACCCTTATGTTTATTGCAGCATTATTTACAATAGCCAAATTATGAAAGCAGCCCAAGTGTCCATCGATGGATGAATGATAAAGAATATGGGGTATATATATACACAATGGATTATTATTCAGCCATAAAAAAAAGAATGAAATCTTGTCATTCGCAAGAACATGGATGGATCTAGAGAATATAATGCTAAGCAAAGTGAGCCAGTCAGAGAGAGACAAATACCATATGGTTTCACTCATATGTGGAATTTAAGAAATAAAGCAAACAAGTCAAGGGAAAAAAAAGGAGAGAGAGATAAACCAAGAAATAGACTCTTAACTATAGAGAACACACTAATGGTTACCAGAGGGCAGGTGGGTGGGGGGATGGGTGATATAGAGATGGGAATTGAAGAGTATACTTATGATAAGTGCTCAGTAATGTATAGAATTGTTAAATCACTATATTGTACACCTGAAACTAATGTAACACTGTATGCAAGCTATACTGGAATTAAAATAAAAAACTAAATTTTAAAAACAGTATCATAGTATATTTGAAAAAAAAGAAAGCATCCTTTAAAAAAAAAAAGAAAGAAAAAGTAAAGGCCAATTGTGGAAAGATTTTCATGCACCAAAGGACAACATACGGTTTCTTAGAGCAGTTAGGCTATTCTAGTTCCCAACAGTCCTATAGGTTCTTTCCATGAGGTTTTGGAATATATTATGCAAATTAAAGTTAATCTCCAAATTGGCACAATTCATTACTCACATTTATGTCTAACATATGTTAGAAAAACTGTCTAAGTAAAGTTGATGAAAATGTGGGCATTTTACCAGATAAAGGCAATGCTGATAGGTCTTAATTTACCTGGATACTACCCATATGTTTTGTAAATGTCATGTTCTACTCAACACAAAAATTAAATTGATTTCAAATTGTATAAGATTTTATAATAGGTTGGCATTCTTTTTCTCTGGGACATACAAAATATAATAAGAAAATCATATAAAACCTTTTCTTTTTAGTACTGGTAAATAAGGCATTTATATCACATTCCCTTTTACCCATTAAGCCAATCAGAAAACTGAAACAAATAATAATTTGAAAACAATAAAGCTAGTGGGATAGAGATTGCACAATAGGATAAAATAACTTGAAAGTTGCACTATCATTATTTTTTAATGAACATATTATTACTTATTCTTCACCACCCAAGGAAATCTTTTATTCCTTAAAAACATCCTTTTCCTGAGATCTTAGTTAAACTTGTCTGAAAATATATTTTGAATCTTAAATACATTTATCTAAATGTATGATTTATCTCCCTCACTCCATAATACTGCCAGACAAAGCCCCAACTACATTTCTACCATTTTTTTATATGAAAGTGTTACCCTAAGTATAGTTGTTCTGTCGATAGTTAACACCCAATAAAGGATGGAATAATCTGAACATTCCAAGCCCTTGACTCACAACTGGTCTAAAAGTAGGCCCAAGGCATAAATTGAGCAACATCCTCTACTAATAGGATTGCTTTTTGAATCACAGACATCATCACGCCTTTCTCAATACGATTTTCTCTCTTTCTCTCCCTCTCACACACAGAAGAGACTATGTGTGGACACAGAGAAAAGATGGTCATCTTCAAGCCAGGAAGAAAGATCTCAGCAGAAATCAACTCTAGTGGCACCTTGATCTTGGACTTTCAGCCTCCAGATTGTGAGAAAATAAATTTCTGTTGTTTAAGCAACCAATCTATGATATTTTGTTATGGCAACTGGAGCAACTGGATCTTTCTTCTTAAAGAAAGATCCCCAAATGGTGTAAACTTAAAGTCCTACAAAACTTGGATCTGGCCTTGAGAGTGAAGGGGTTCAGAACAAGTGCCCCTCAAGTGTGCCACTTTGGTATGTGGACTATTTTGAGCTGAATGCAATCAAGATCCAGCAGGCTCAAGAGAAACTTTTTGCTCCTTCCCTAACTACCTAGAAAAATTTAAATTGGGAGGTCTTTCTCAGAATGAGAGATTTTATCAGAGATACATTTTATCTGAGTGACCTATATGTATGACAGGGCACACATCTAATTTCCAAACTTCTTGTTTTTATTGCCTTGTGAATTACCCTCCTCCCATTTGAAGTCCCAGGCCCTTATCTCACCTCTTAGTTCAGGATGGCATATATACCTCATTTTACCTTTTTGTCTTTGAACCCCTCATGTATGTGGGGTTTCCATATGTATGGAATTAAATTTAATTTTCTCTTGTTAATCTGTCTCAGGTCAATTTACTTATTAGACCAACCGGAAGAACTTTTGAAAGGTAGAGGAAAATTTTTTCTCCCCAATAAGAGAAAAATTAAAAATAAGGAGTAGGCAGGGTGGAAGGTGGGGCATTGAGAAAATAATTCTAGTTTCTTTCCTCACTATCACCACCAAGTCTGACAGAGATTCACTATTTGCCCTCAGAAAATTATTAAAATCAAGTTTAATTCTAGGGAGTTTTAATCTTGGAGAATAAAGAAATTAGAGTATTAGCTGAAGTTTTTGTTTCTGTTTGATACTATAATCTTCAACAGAGAGGCTAGAGCTCAATAAATAATAAATAACATAATAATAAAATGGTTATATTAATAGTGTTGCATGAGCTCATTGTTTGTGATTGCAGTTCCCATTTTAGTCCCATGATAAACAGAGCTTGCATAGACAGGAATTCATATGATTAAACGTCCTACTTGCAAACATGAATATATTATGAAGTGTTAATGTGATACATTAATAAGTTATGTCATGTGGCATAGATTTTCTATTGGAATATGAAGAACATTTTCCGTTTCTTTTTTTTTAAATTCAAAACAATTGATTTTGACAAAGTCTGGGAGGAGTTAGAAGTTTTAGAGAAAATTGTTTCATACCACAGAGAACCCAAGATAAAAGGCAGTCATTCTGGACTTCTGGAAACACATCTGCATTTTTGGATCACTAGCTGTGACATTTAATCTATTTGCAGAATCCACTTATTCAGAAATCTCTAGTGACTTGCTTTAGTTATCATATGTCAAACTGCACACTTTTCCCTTTCTGCCTGAAGGAAGCAGGCCACTGAAGTTAGAAAGTTCCTGTTCAGGAGATGGAAAGTTCTTATCCAGAGAAATTTTCCATTTTTTTTTTTATCATGTTATACATCATTATAAGTAGCTACAACCTCAAATGATTTCCCAGTATGTTGTGTGGCTTATGGTCAAGTATGGAGCCTTCAGTGAATCCTAGTGGCCTTGGAATTAATCAAGAAACACTAAATCTTCTTGGAGTGCCTGGGTGGCTCAGTCAGGTAAGCATCTGACTTTGGTTCAGGTTATGATCTCAGGGTTCTGGGATCGAGCTTGCATCGGGCTCCTCAATCAGCAGGGAGTCTGTGTCTCCCTCTGCCCCTCCCCGCCCTGCCTTACTTTCTCTCTCAAATAAATAAATAAAATATTGAAAACAAAAAAAGAAACACTAAATTCTCTCAGTGTGTTATATGCCACAGGATCAGGCACTCAAATAAATATAATGAAATGACATTCCACATTTTCGAGGACTTCACAATATCCTAGGGAACACCAAGACAAAAACAAATGTTATCCACTAAGTTGTAGTAATATAGAGTTGTACATTCTATGACAGATGGTAGCTACATTTGTGATGAGCACAGCATAATGTGTAGAGTTGTCAAGTCACTACGTTGCATACCAGAAACCAACGTAATATTGCGTGTTGAATATACCTGAGTGACAAAAAGATAAGGAGAATATATTAGAAAAATGGATTTAGGGAAGAATTTGGATGAGCTGTCCCAAAGATTATATAGAAGTTTGCCATATAGGAATGAAGAATCAGGAAAGAGGACCCCAAAGAGGTCCCCATGACCTGCAAAGATCTGAAGGTAAGAAGTACAAGAGTTTGGGGGTGCCTGGGTGGCTCAGTCATTAAGTGTCTGCCTTTGGCTCAGGTCATGGTCCCAGGGTCCTGGGATCAAGCCTGGCATCGGGCTCTTTGCTCAGAGGGGAGCCTGCCTCTCCCTCTCCCACCCCCCTGCTTGTGTTCCCTCTCTCATTGTGACTCTCTCTGTCAAATAAGTAAATAAAATCTTAAAAAAAAAGAAGTATAATAGTTTCAATCACTGAGCAAATCAATTAAGGGTAAACTGGGTGGTGTAGTCAGGTAAGCCTCAGACTCTTGGTTTCAGCTCAAATTGTGATCTCAGGGTCATGAGATCGAGCCCTGCATCAGGCTTCGTGCTCAGCTCGGAGTCTGCTTAAGACTCTGCTCCTCCCCTCTGCACTCTCTCTCTTTCAAGTAATAAATAAATAAATAAATAAATAAATAAATAAATCTTAAAAAAAAAAAAGACTCAGTTAAAGATCTAACATTATATGGAGACCTAAGAACATGAAGAGGAATACAACACAAACCCTCTGGTCATAATTTGATTGTCACTCGGTTAACACGTACCTTGCAATCTACTACAATGATGCTAGCTGCATTTCGACACATCAGATGATTTAGAATGTTTTGTTAAAATCCACAAAACAATATGTTTTTTGTTTTTCT
This sequence comes from Zalophus californianus, assembly GCF_009762305.2. Classification (NCBI taxonomy): domain Eukaryota; kingdom Metazoa; phylum Chordata; class Mammalia; order Carnivora; family Otariidae; genus Zalophus; species Zalophus californianus. The sequence continues at coordinate 120,182,360 of NC_045598.1, read as the reverse complement.
TAGTAGAATTTATTCCACAATACAAGAGAATATTAACAAGGGGCACATTTTTCTCTGTTATGTCCTGAGATCTTCTTTCTCCACCAAAACAATCTTATTCCAAATCAGAATGACTGATATCTGATTTTTCTTTAAGGTTGATAAACCAGGGCAGGCTCATGGGGCTCAGTTTTCGAGCTAATGTAATTTTGTTTCCAATAACAACATAGTTATTTCTCTTTGAAGAGCAAAGTTTTCATGCTAGAAGTAGTGATGTGGATATTAAGGTGATATTGCACATGTCACAACAGACCCCAGTGAGAATACATTTTGGAAGAAAAAGAAGTAAAGGTGACAGTCAACTCAGGTATGCCAAATTTCCAGAGGCACTGAAAACCACAGCAAAAATTGCTAGTGGTTTCTTTTCCTGATTTCATACACATTTTTTACATGAAGAAGACCGTGACTATTGTCAGCCATCATAGAGTTGTTTTACTTAATACATCATTTTATAAGACACCATGTCATATGGGGTAGACATTTCTACTTTAGGATTTCCCCAAGAGTTGTGTGAAAACCTTACACTCATGTCAAAACATGTAAAAATATATGATATGATCCCTTCCTTTTTTTTAAGTAGGTGAAAGTGATTTTACACAGACCAGGATAAAGTGTATTAGTTACTAATTTTGTTTAGTTTAAAAAAATAGGAAGCATAAAAGAGAAAGAGAGGTGGTTTATTTAGTTTGCCAGTGCTTGTCTCACAAAAACAACTTGCTTCCCGCTACTGTTTCATCCTGTTCATGTGATATTCACATTGCATGATATTGGACTTAATGCATTTAACATTTTCAGGGCTTCATGGACACGCTTGCTTGAGAGACCATAAAAATGACTCTATTATTTTTCTCTGTGAGGGAGACCTGAGAAGTAGCTTAGAGCTGGAATCACTGAAACCAGAAGCCAGCCAACTCCACTAGGGTGAGCTCTGCTATCTCTTGATGTGGAGTTGTATCTCTTTCCATGGAGACATATCTCTTTCCATGGAGATGCCATTCCACTAGCAGGAGCTGTGCTACCCATATGCTTTGAACTGAGGGGCTGTCAACATTCACATGGTAAATAACAACGAATTTGAGTATTTGGATATGCCATGTGAAAGACTGGAAAATTCAGGTTGTTCAAGGCAGACATTGACATCTGTTGAGCCAAAATGTTGGCCGTGATGGAGAGCATAGACCTGCAGTGAATAAGGGCTAAGTGGGCTGAGCTAAGTGATGGCTCAGAAATTTTCACAGTACGTCTATGTGCCTGGGGAGAGAGAATGGGCAGCTGCTGGGACGACGTTTTGACAACTTTGTCAACCAGAGAATTTCAAACACCGGCCATGTAATTGGGCCAAGTCACAGTTTTCACTTTTCTAGTTTCTGGTTGTGTATGAGTCAAATGAATCATAACATTCTGTCAGAAAGCATTCTGGAGTAATTAGAATGTAGATAATGTACACAAACATTATATAGTTTTAACATATGTGAGCTGATAATCATACGTATAGTCCATACATTCACATGTTTTCACCTAATTCTTCAATTTCGTTCTTGAGTCCAATGAGAATCATACATACATATATAAACAAATCAATATTATAGGTAATTACATACATTTTATAAGCAATAGTGAGCTTCTAGAAAATTGGTTGTTCAGTGTGTTTGTATAATTCTGTCAATAGCAAACACCATTATTATATTTTTTGGAACAGTTTTGCTTATTTTCTACAGCTTCTATCTTTCTGTTTTTCTTTTCCAACTTCTCAGGATTATACCAATCAAAATCTGTCTCAGTTTTATTGCCCATATGAATTCAGTTTTACAACTAATGAGTCACGTGGGGTCAAAGTCCACATTTTTTCGAATCCTAGTATGTTTCCGAATATACAGTAAAATAAATCTTTCCTTATTGCTCCAAACATTGCTTTGGAGATGAAATAATCAGCTCTCCTTTCTGTATGTTATCATGCTCAAAGCAGCCTTGCAGTTTCTCCCCAGATAATTTCACATAGCATTCCTTATGAGTGTACAATATATTTGATATAATAATATGGTCTCTTGTAGGAGGAACACCAAGGATGATTAGTTTAATGCAAAATTATAGTCCAGACAAATCTAGAATGGATCTTTTGTAATAGGTGGGAAAAGACCCTTGAATTAGGCAGTCTATTCTGTACCCACCATCTTGCTACAATCTGACTTCTCTCTCATTGAACATTCTATGCACCTCTTTTCTTTAATATTCAAAATGCTCTGATTCCTTTACCCACAGAAAAAGAGAAAAATCCCTGTCGCCTTTAGTTTCAAATTCATTCTTAAGAGTCTGTGATCATAAGTTTTAAAATGTATGGTAATGGCCCTCTTCCGTAAAATAGCTTTGTATCTTTACAGTTTGGCATCTCTCTTGCCATTTACAATTCTTATAACTCAATTCAAGTAAATTGCAGGAAGTTGATATGTATCACTTTACTTCCTTACCCATTTTAAGAAGAGAAAGTGAAAATAATTGCACAAAGCCTCTGCTGTTCATTGATTTCATAGGATCTTTAATCCGTTTTTGTAACGGCCACCTCCCTCACATTTCAGTGTGTGCTGTGTATGACACCAGAACAGTGAGATTACATTTAGAATTCTGCAAACTTTAGACAATAAAAAAGCGGCGAAATTTGTTCCCAGTTGTTTTTCAGTTTCTTCCAATTTATCACAAAAAGGAATTTCAATCTCTTTAGTCTTATGAAAACATCTCTGCCAGATATGTTTATTTGATATATAACTAGCAATCTGTAAAAAGTTTAGAATATGTAACAGTTTGCAAAGAATGAACTTGGAAAACTAAAATTCAGTGTGCATCGTGTTTAAAAGTATTAGCGAAAACCCAGCTTTGACCAATAAATAAGTGTTTTCTTTAGTATGCTTTGTAGCCATGATTCCCATGGGTCTTTCTGGGCACCTGACAATCTCGTTGGCTTTTCTCAGCAGTATCTGGTGATCTTGTTTTTCTTCCAGGAGCACAGTAATGTAAGTCGTTCCTCTCAGGCTGAGCCTGTTTGCAGAGACACAGAGAGTCAGACTAAACCAAGTCAGCTATGTCACCCAGCGAGTTTAGGATAAAGTGTTCTAGGGGCTGAACCTGAGCAAGTCAGGCGATGGCCAACAGTGCGATCTGCTTTGTCTCTGTAGAAACAAGACCAAGCAGAGTTGGTAAGTGAGGTTTTGTGGAATACTTTGAACACCAGCTGTCCCAAGTTAAAAGTCACATTAAATTCCATATTTTTTAAATCAAGGTTCTAGCATCGGCTTCCATACTTTCTATTACTAAGAGGAGCATGGAGAACTGCATGCACGCCAGAGTGTCTGCCCAACATCAAATCACAATTCTGCCCCTCATTTGCTCCTGGAAGCTTAGGCAAGTTATTTAACCTTGCATGACTTAGTTTTGTCACCTGTAAAATGAGAAGAGTAAAAGCACCTACCTCATTGGACTATTGCAAAGATTAAGTAATTTATATATGCCAAACCCTCTGTCAGTGCCTAACATGTTCCCACAACTCAAATGTGAGCTATTATTACCCAACAAGCAATGATTATGCCACTTATTCTATAATATATGGAATTATACTTCTCATGAGTTCTTTGAGGGTAAAATCTTGTATAGGAGAAGCAGAGCTAACCAATGCCACCAGCTTATCTAACACTCTGCTTTCATTAGGATGGCAGTTACTCAGCATGCCATCCCCTACTAAATGATTTCCAATCAATCACACATTATTGCACATCGCTTTGCCTCAATCAGTAAACACAATTCTCAATTTGATAAGAAGCTAAAGGGTGAAGTCAATTACAGTTGCTTCATAGTTTCTGATTGCATATTCTTTATAAATATTTTATGTATCGAAGTCCTGCTGTCACAGTTGTGTACTACACACATAAAACTATATGTAGTTAGAGTTAAAGTTGTTACATTCTAGAAGAATGATGTAGAAACAATACTTAACAACATGAAAAATATATGGTTTTGTGCATATAAATTTACAGCTTAAGATTAAGTCAAAAAGCACCGGGCACTCAATGAATAAAAATACAAGTGACCACATTGGAGAAATAGCTGAAATAATAATCATAGCATCAAGAAAACAATGTATTGTGTTAGGTTTTTGTTGTTGTCGTTTTCATAGACTTTATTTGTTAGAGCAATTTTAGGTTTGCAGAAAGTACAGAGTTCTTTTTTTTTAAGATTTATTTATTTATTTATTTGAGAGAGAGAGAGAGAGAGAGAGAGAGTGCAGGGGAGCATGGGGGGAGGGACAGAGAGAGAGAGGGAGAAAGAGAATCTGAAGCAGACTCCCCACTGAGCATGGAGTGCTTGATCTCAGGACCCTGACATCATGACCTGAGCCGAAACCAAGAGTCAGGTGCTCAAATGATTGAGCCACCCAGGTGCCCCTAGAGAGTTCTTATAGACCTCCTCTCCCTGCCCTTCTGCGTGCAGTATCCACTATTATTAACATCCTGTCTTAGTACGGTGCGTTTGTACACTTACTGAATTAATACTGATACATTTGTATCAGGGATCACTCTGTTTTGTAAAATTCTATGGGTTTTGACAAGTGCATAATGTCATTTGTCTGTCATTAGCATATCATACAGAATAGTTTTAATGCTCTAAAAATCCCCTGAATTTCAACCTATGCATCCTGCCTTTCCTCCCCTATAATCTCTGGCAACCACTCTTTTTCTGTTTCCATAATTTTGCCTTTTCCAGAATATTATTTTAGTAAAATCATACAGTCTGTAACTTTTTCAATCTGGCTTCTTTCATTTAGTAATATGCATTTAAGCTTCATCCATGTCTTTTCATGGCTTGATTGTTCTTTCTTTTTAGCACTGGATAGTATGACATTGTATGGATGTACCACAGTTTGTTTAACCATCTTGGTCACTTCCACATTCTGGTAATTGTGAATAAAACTGCTTAAACATACATATATTTTCAATGCAATTGGATAAATACTTCGGAGTATGATTGCTGAATTGTATGCTAAGACTGTTTTGTAAGAGACTGCCAAGCTATCTTGCAAAGTGGCTGTATCATTTTGATTTCCCACCAGCAGTAAAAAATACAAGTTCTTGTTGCTCTACATTTTTTGCCAGCATTTGGCTTTGTAAGGGCTTTGGATTTTGATAATTCTGATAGATGTGTAGTCGTATCTTGTTCTTTTAATTTAAAATTCCTTGATGAAAGAATGATATTGAGCACCTTTTCATATGTTTACTTGTTGTGTGTATATACATATATATATATTTTTGGGTGAGGTTTCTGTTCAGATATTTTGCCCATTTTTTAAATAGGATATTTTTGTGTCATTTTTTACTGTTGGGTTTTAAGAGTACTTTGTATATTTTGGATACAAGTCCTTTATCAGATAAGTGTTGTACAAATATCTTCTCCTAGTCTGTGGCTTTTCCATTCTTTAAAAACATCTTTTGGAAAACCGAAGTTTTAATTTTAATTCTTCACATTGGAGAAATAGCAGAAATAATCATTATAACATCAAAAAGTTAAAGTATCAATTATTTTTAATAAATTTATTGAGAATTATTTCTGAGTTCCTATGAAGATAGCAGTGTGAAGGTCGTCGGTGACAATGATCCAGGAAAATTGTGTGAAAATATGATGAATAATTCTAGAAATATTTTCAGGAGCACTAAAAACAATGAAAGGATTTCAACAAGAAATTTAAAAGTGTGCTTTGGGAAATATGTGTAAACTTTCAAAAAAGTTCAAAATGGGATACATATATACATATCAGTGTCAACCCAGGGTTTCACAGGCATCTAAAGATGATACATGATTTGGGATTGCAATCTCCTCTCTAGAGCCAAATGACAAATTCGTCTCATCTTACATTCCAAGTCCAAGGGATTGGTGGTAGCTGCGAGGAGAGCAGGTTTGGAAAGGTTTGGTGGGAAAGCAAGTTGTCGTTGAGCAATGCAGTCTCTGCTGTGGAATGCCCAGTGTTCAATCCTCACCCCTCAACTCTATCCTTGAAAGGAACATCTCCTATGTGAGTCCAATTTTTCACTAGAAAATACACGAAGATAGAAATGTGATAGAAGTTAAGCAATGCATCATAAACTGAATGGTGATTCCTTTCTTCTCTCCTTTATTTTCTGCATTATGACCCACATGAAAAGACAGGCTTGTGGTGGTTCTTGCTTTGGTGGAGGCAGGGGGCCCTGTCCTTGGCAGATCCAAGACGGAAACTGTACAAGATTCAAGGCTAGGCTAGATGATATTCCCTTTCCTAATGAATGAGTAGCAAAATTAAAAAAAAAATACTTCCCCAAATATCATAGATGCTGAAGTCTACTTCTTAGCTGCTCCCCTAGGCCTCTGATAAGAGTTTTCAAAATACAGAAGATAAAAGGACAAAAGCTAAATAAAAGCTATGCAGGATGGCTGAATGGCTGAGAAAGAACATTCTTTCCCAGTAAAATCAGAATAAAGAAGTTTGTAAGGTATCAAATGGTGACAAGAGGAGATAACTTTGTGCCAAATACTTGATGAAAAGAAGGCAAGTAATTACCATCCAGCATGTAAGTCCTTGGATTCAAAGTCAGAGTCTCAGTCAAATTGATTAAGAAGGCCTGGCTACCATTTTTTTCAGAAGCTACTACTCATGATTAGTAATATTCTAAATTTGACAATTGTCTTTCCCTGGCATTCAAGTACAGAATCTGAGACTTTGCCTACTTTTAAAGATGCACTTAGCTAACTGATTACAACATCATCCAAATATTGATTTGAAACCAAAATAACAACCCTGTAGCGTAAGAGCGCTGACAGCTTTCACACCAGATCAACAATAAAATGGCAGAACTGGTTAATTGTGTTCCTCCCTTCATTTCAACTTGAGCAAGTATCTAAATTTAGCAAATAAGCTGAATACGGGAATCTCCAAGCTTGTCAAAAGATGATGGCAATTAAATTGACATCTCTTCTGCACCTCATTTTTAAGGGAATATATTTTTCAAGGCCTTGACAGTCAAAAACTATTTAGATTATTTATGACATTTCCAATGAGTTAGTAACATTTTTTATTGCATTACATTTTGCATAATATAATTTGTCACTATTTCTTTATTAAGCTTGTTTTATATTCATAGTTGTCCCACAACACTATATTTTCCTCTTTGTCAGCCCAGAACTTCATTATGAAGGATGAGGTTTTATCATTTCCCAGTGATGCAAATGTCTACAGTGAATAAGTGTCATTATGCAGGAACAGGAATTTAGTTTTCCTCCATTAACCAGGCAGGCTAATGACTCAACAAGTTTATAGCTTGCCACAAAATTTGATAGCTCAATGTGAGTTAGAGCAAATGAGAGTGACATGGATGTAAAGATTAGAGAGTTGTACTTTTTTTGGTGGGGGGTGGATTTCCCGACTTTTCCTATGCTAAAGTCCAGATTTTCATTGAAGCAATGCGTAGGGACCCCTCTTGACCTTGTCTCCTGAGAAACACAAGTCACATATTCATCTCTCCAAATCCAATTCAGCCCGAGGTCATAGTCAAATGGTGGGCACCTACCCATAATTCCAACTCAAAATCTCATCAATACTTCAACTCCTCCAGAAGAAAGCAAGCCCATTTAATTCTGTAGAGTGCCAAGGAAGGTCTCCATAGGGAGCTATCCAGATACCTTATTTCTAAGTCTAGGGAACCCAAGAGAAGGTTAGGTAGAAAAAATGCTCAGCCTAAACAGGAACTGCCACCTAATTATGGAGCATAGGACGACCTTTCAGAGTCAGCCAAGACCTTACAGAGCTTCAGTCTCTCACCACTACTAAAATGCATTTATGGCTTCAGATGAAAGAGAGAGATTAAGGAGAAGGGAGTTAGGAACCATGTGTCCTAGCCTCTCTCACAAATCTCTACACCCAACATGGGAATTGAACTCACAATTAAAGATATCCTGAATGGGATCCTGGAATTAAAAGGTAAATTATGTAAAAATTAAGGAAGTCTTAATAAATCTTAATAAACTATGTACTTCAGTTAACAATAATGTGTCTTTAGTTGTCATGTCTCCTTAGGCTCCTTTTGGCTGTGACAGTCTCTTAGACACTTCTTGTTTTTGATAATTTGATAGCTTTGAAGAGTATTGGTCAGGTATATTATAAGATGTCCTTTGTTGGAATTTGTTTGAGGTTTGATTGGTTGGGAGTTATAGGTGTTTGGAAGGACAATCATAGAGATAAAGTGCTATTTTTGTCACCTCAAGGATACATGTTACCAATATGACTTATAAATATTGATACTGACTGTGAACGCCTGACTAACGTAGTGTTTCTCAGGTTTCTCTACTTCTTTCTCCACCCCCTTTTCAGACTGCACTCTTTGAAAGGAAACCATTATCTCCCCTCATTTAAGATGAGGTATCTACATAATTTATTTGGAATTCTTATGCATGACAGATTTGTCGCTTATCCCCCACTTATTAATTTCTTCAACCATGCATGTAAGACAATATGGCCTCCTGGATATTTATTTTATACTTTGAGTTATATTCCAATGTGACTTTATTAATTTAGTTACTAAAATTATTTCAGCTTTGGCCACTGAGGGGTGTCCTTCATTTGGCGCCTATGTTCCTTTGATGCACCCCATTTATATAAATTTACTTTTTAAGCATTTATTTAGCTACTTTTCAGTAGTACAGGATGTTTCAGACTCAACTTGCATATTTCCTGCTTCAGTCCCAGAATCAGTCACTTCTCCAAGAAGCCCTGGTTCATTTTATTAAAGAATGATATTTAAAATGAAGATCCAGGTGTTAAGTGTGCTTATTGCTAAAATTCATGCCAACAAATTGAGCAATATACATGACTTGGATAAATTCTTTCAAAGATCGAAATTATCAAAGAAATAGATAACTTGAATAATTTTACATATTAAAGACATTTAATTCCTCATTAACTAAAGCTTTCAGGAAGAAATCTTTAGTTCTGAATGGTTACCATATATAATACAACTCAGGGGTGCCTGGGTGGCTCGGTCAGTTAAGCATCAGACTTTTGGTTTCCGCTCAGGTCCTGATCTCCGGGTCCTGAGATGGAGTACTGTGCTAACTTCTGAGCTTAGTGTGGAGTCGGCTTAAGATATTTTCCCCCTCCCTTTTCCTCCCCCTGTGCTCCTCCCCCCACTCCTGTGCACACGCGCCCTCTCTCTAAAATAAATAAATAAATAAATAAATACATAAATAAGTAAAATCTTTAAAAAAAAAAAGAATACCAACTCTATACCAAATCTTCCAGAATATAGGAGATGAGGGAATACTTCCCAGCTCATTTTGTGAGGCCAGCATTAAAACTGTTTACAGTATTCCCTTTTTAATCCTTTTAATAGCTGTAGACCTGTAGTAATGTCCTTTCTTTCATTCCTGATATTGCTAATTTGTGCCTTCTTTCTTTTTTGATCATCAATATGACTAGATTTTTATCAGTGATAGTTTTTCCCCCTATTGGTTTAGTGGTATAGTAAAGAATTAAATTAGTTTCTTATTTATAAACCTTAACATTTTAGCATGATATATATACACATAATATAAGATGATATATTATTATATATACATAATATATGTACATATATACATAACACATACATAATATATACATATATACATAATATATATGTACACATATACATAATACATAATATATGTACATAGATACATAATACATACATAATATATACATTTTATATATATACACACACACATTTTTCATATGTATATGTATATATATATATATATATATATATATATATATATATATAACTGAACAATCTATAGTCATCCCCTGCCTCTGACCACTCCAGCCTTCTGCCCCGGTCATCAACTTTCCTTGCTCCCCACAACTAAAACATGACATACTCTGTCAAGAATCTTAGCCATCACACACACTATTCTCTTTCTACCTGCAACAATCTGACCCCAATTATCTGCTGGGGGCTCTTCTCTTTCACATGTGTCTTCTCTCTTTGGAAAGCTTTGTTTATGATTGACTCAAGCATTCATTCTATCCTTTATATTTTAATAATCACTTGTAAACGTATCCATTATGACATTTACTATTTTGAATTACAGTTGTATATTTGTAAATTTCTCTTCTTTCCTCCCAACCTCACCTTATGCTCTGAACACGCTCAGGCCCAAAGACACTATATTATTCATCTTGGAATGCCAAGAACTTGGTGTTCAATAGAGATTTGTTGAAACGGATACGTTATCTAGTTAATTTAAAGACAAAATAAACAAATGTTGTCTTTCTAATGTTGCTCTGTCATGGTGAGACACTGAGGATATTTGCACTTCTTTGAAAAGGATTATATCCTGTTAGATATTTATTAAAATTCTTCCCTGAAAATGTATCCTAAGTCTTATGATTTTATGTCTATATTCTATCTCTCAGCTAAGTTAATTACTGACTTACCTAAGATTACAATAGCTTCAATCTGCAATCTTAAATAAAATGGCGTTAGAAAAAGCAACACATAGGTTTAGATTTTCTATAATCATGAAGTCTGTTATGATTTCATAATTGGGCTATGCTAATAGAAACTAGATTGAGATGGGTCGCTAGCACTATTTGCAACAAAAGAAATAAGGTTCTCAACCGGGATATACGATGCTGAATTTTACAAAATCAAGAAAAAGCATTTACTAGCCATGAATTGGAGTGCAAAAAGTTCTACATATTAACATAAGCAAAATGAGGTTTCTGGCCTTAGGCATCAAATTCAATCATTTCATCTCTCCAAGTAGCTCTTTCTCTATTTTAATATCCCCACAGGCACACACTCACAAGGATAGAAATGATGGAAGTGATTTTGAATTTTAAATCCAAATCAAAGTCTAAATGGAGTACAGAATACAATATTTAGCATACCAGGCTTAGCATCCTAGCTCTTAAGTCTCAGAAAATGAAAGATCTGTTTAAGAATTATGATAGAATAATGTTTGCTTATGGAAGTTCCCAATATAATCTGGCCATTGAATTTTAGGCAACAGACCTAACTGTGGAAATTGATCAATATACATTAAAACACCATTTTTATTTCAAATACTGTAATTAGTACAATACTGTTAGCTCTCCATAATACAAGTTAACTGATTAAATATTATATAAAGAGAATTTGCATGAAGTTTATTTAGTAAAAATATAAATAAATGAAGGCATGAACATAACTGACAAATGTATGCTCTATAAAACAAAAGGTATAAAAATTATGCACAAGCAAGAGGAGCATTTAGCTAAATATTTATAGTATCTTTAAATTGGGTATGACATTAGATTATATGTATGTCCAGTTACATCAGAAACTGGAACAGAAATTGAAAGCCTCATCCCTTATGTCAAATTAGGTGATGTCTAGACTCGCAATGTCATGAAATTAACTCACTTTAAACATCACCAGCAGGTTAGTCTAATTAAATGTAACTATTAAAAAGTTACTTCATTCCTGAAAAACATTTGGTTTCCCACTACATAGGGATAGTGTTAGTATTTAAAGCCATCCAGTCATTTCAGTGGTTAGAACCTTATACCCCATCTCTCTTCCATTGCTTCAAAATCTTCAAGGATTTTGTGTATGAGGCTGATTAATAAACTCTATCAAGTAGGAGCGAGAAGTTGGGAACTCCGCAAGCAAGAAAATGACATCTGTTTCCAAATAGCAGATAAAAGCCAAAGGAGGAATAAAGAATCAATACTCAACACAGCATCTTTCTGGTTCCAGAATCCAAGCAACAGCCTTTCTACCATTATTCAGATTTCTCCTCCAACAGCCAAAAACCCTTCCCTGAGCCCGCCCACATTCCCATATTTAGGTGCCAGTATCTGAAAGTTTTCCATGCAGGTAGTATATTTGGGAAGTGATTCCAAGAAGAAAGAACGAGTTACCAAGGGAGTCAGATATAGAGGAAGGGAAAGATAATATAAGGATGCATCATCCTGTTGGATATTGCTGAAGGCCACTGGTGTTCAGTTCCACCACGACCTTGTCATGGCCCTCTGAAATATGTCACCAAAGTTTCCTCTCTGTGGGAACAAAGCCAGAAGCACTTAGCCATAAGCCCAGCACGGTGGTCCTTCTGGGGTTAAATACCCATACTTTTGAGTTATCCATGCTCCAGCGTCCGGAAGGATCCCATAAGTGCCCTAAACCTTGGTGTCAAAGGATCCCCAGGGGAGGGAGGGGCAAACAAGAATGTCTGTGTAAAGCTGGACAGCTCTGTGCAGAAATTGGTTGCCACAGCAGTGACCGAAGTAAGAGGTGGGGTCGAGAGAGGCCAATGCCAGGGCTATAGTGAGCACATTATGTACTCATCCCCTGTGGTTAAGGATGTCCAAACTGATCTGCAGCTGACAACTGGAAACATCAACAATTTCAGTCTACATCTGGGTATGTAGACCTCTTCATAACGGCTAAGAAAATGTGGCCTCGGTTAGCACCTGCTCTACTAGTTGTGCTGGACAAATTACAAATACTAACAAAAGTATTATATTAACGAATATAAATTTTGACATTCAGAGTTGGGCCTAACCTATTTAGTAATAGGATCCAAATCCATGTTTAGACTGGGAAGCCCTGTAATAGAAGGGGAGGCCTTAGGCACATTCCACTGCAATGTTTGTGTCCTCTCAAAATGCTTATGTTGAAGCTTAATTCTCAGCGTGATAGTATTAAAATGTGGGGCCTTTGGTAAGTAATTAGGACATGAAAGTAGAGCCCTCATGAATGGGATTGGTGTCCTTATGAGAAGAGACCAGGGAGCTAGCCCTCTCTCAGCCATGTGATGATATAGCAAGAAAGCAGCTATCTATACATCAGGAAGTGGGCTGTCACCATACACCAGATCTGCTGGCACCTTGATTGCCAAAGTCCAGCCTCCATACTTTGAGAAATAATTTGTCATTTAAATCACCCACTCTGTGGTATCTTGTTATAACCTGAACTAAGACACCCACCATCATTATTATATGATTGTGAGGAGGTGACTTCGTTTTTAAATGGAGAAAATTTCAGGGCACCTGGGTGGCTCAGTTGGTTAAGCAGCTAACTCTGGGTTTGGGCTCAGGTCATGATCTCATGGTCCTGGGATCAAGCCCCGAGTCAGGCTTCATGCTCAGTTGGGAGTCTGCTTGTGAATTCTCTCTCCCTCTCCCCTTGCCCCTCCCCCTGCTCATTCTCTCTCTCTCTCTCTAAAATAAATAAATAAATCTTTTTAAAAAATGGAGAAAATGCCTTCTACTAGTTAAAGGTTGTGTGGGGGGAATAACATCTGGAACTTTTTCCCAGGATTTAATAAAATAGCACCAAAAATAGTCCCTATAGCTCAATAAATGACATTTGGTATTAATATGATCGTAAATAGTTGCATCATAATAAAGATCTTTAAAGAAAATAATTTATTTATTTATTTTTAAGATTTTATTTATTTGAAAGAGAGAGAGAGCTTGAGAGAGAGAGAGAGATCACAAGCAGGGGGGAGGGGTAGAGGTAGAAGCAGACTCCCCACTGACCAGGGAGCCCAATGTGGGAGTTGATCACAGGACCCTGGGATCATGACCTGAGCCGAAGGCAGATGCTTAACTGATTGAGCCACCCAGGCACCCTTAAAGAAAATAATTTAAACAAAATATATAATTCTTTTTTTTTTATGTTGTGTAAGAAACACCATCTTAGTCAAAGAAATCAGGAAGACCCTGGATTTGAATGTCTTTGAGTGAGAACCTGAGAACAAAATGCATGAATGTGATTACATGCAAATATTAAATGTAGTTATCTACATGTATCTATCAGTATTCATTTCTTCATTTACTTATTCATTCAACTAATGTTCATATTTCCCACATACTGGACACTGCGTGTTCAGTCCAAGCAGTGGCAAACAAAGCACAGATTCTGAACTCTTGGATCTTACAGTTCAAAGGGGGAGGGAGACAGATGTTGAACAAATAATCACATAGTTAGTATGTAATTTATTATAAAAGCAATATGAAGGATGGTGTAGTACACTGTTGAGTACTGTACAGGATATAGAGGGAAGACCTCCCTGAGGAAGTGACATGTCAGCTGAGCCTATAGCATTGACATCTCATTTCATTATGGGAAATTATATTTTTTTCACCTTTGCCAAAGCTAAGAATTTGTTGTATTTTGCATTGCCTTGCTTAATAATGTAATAAAGTATTGTTCCCCTTTATTGACTAGTTTCTTCTAATAGCTATGAGATTATTCCTCCTTTGTTAATTTCTTTCTCATATTTTTGCTCTTTTCCCTACTATATAATATAGGTTTTCATTTTAATATGTAAGTAGTCTTTATATATTTTTTTGTATTTTTTATGTAAGTTGAAAAGTTTTTTTTTTCACTTTTTCTGTCACTTCACTTCTAAAATCATGTATGGCAGTTTTTGCCATGCAGAAAATTTTAACATATATGAAGTTGACTGTATCAATATATTATTTATGATTTTTCACTTGTGTTTTGTTATCAAAGGCCTTCATTTTCTCTGAGGTTATAAAACTTTTCTCCCAGTTTCTTTCAATATGTTTATAATTTGAGGTATTTATATTTATTATTTTTTCTATTTAGACTTTATATATAGTGTATGACAAGGCTCCCATTTTGTTGTTTCTATATAGATAATCACTTTTCCCACCCTCACTTGTGAAATTGTCTATTTTTTCCCCAATAATGTGAATATTATCTCTATCATCTGTATTCAGATGCATTGTCCTAGTTACTTATTCCTTCATTAATTCACATTATTTTAATTCTATAGCTCTACAATTTGTTTTTCTATGTGATATGAAAAAACCTCCCTCTTTTGCTTTCCTTTTTCAGTTTCTTGGCTATTCTCACACTTTTTTTTAATAAATAAATTTTGGTATCAGCTCATTGCAACCCATAAAAATCATTTTGTGATAGTGAATGAGATTGCCCATTTAATTTTGGGATTATTTTGCAATAGTAAACATTCTTACCTGAGAATATGCTATGTTGTTGGAAAATCATTTGTCAAATTTCTCTTTGTATGTCCGGAATTCTCACTTATCATATTTAATGATTATTTTTGTCTATTCCAAAAAAATGTGAATAACAATTTGTCATTTCTAAATTTATTTTGAAATGAGTCACAGAAATATCTATTTAGCCCTTTCCAAGAGATAAATTTGACATCATTGAAATAATGGAACCATGAAATACTTAAAACTTCCTGTGCAAAACCTCTATTCACAATGTTTCCAGTTTGCTCTTTGTTTTTGCTATTTAAGAATGAAGACAGATTGTGACTTTCAACATGGTGGTGTGAAAAGCTTGGTGACAAACAATTATTTAACTGGTGAAAATTATGGAGAAAAAAACAACCTTTAAAAGTCTGGAATTTGTCTTAAGGGCATACAGCAAATGGGAAAGAGTGACAATCTGTGGCATTTAAACCACAACCTGCTCCCATCTCTCCCCCACTAGGCCATTAAAATGCAGATTTATTTTGAGGAGGAGAGACCTTACCATGCAACTCTCTCAGCCAGTTGAGCTACAGTTCAAGTCCGGAAGGGCAGGCAGCAGACTCAGCTCCCTCACTCTCCACAGCTCCATGTTACAGAAGCTCTACTTTAAGTCCACATGACGGAAAGGACTGATTTCCCTTCACAACCTGACACCCACTTGTCCAGTGGATCCTCTACTCCAGGCACAGAAGGCTGAAAATACTTCTTCTTAGTGTACTGAGTACTTATTTTAATTTTTTTACATATCACTGAGGCAAAATTCACGTAACAAATTGTCATCATTTAACAATTTTAAAGTCTGCAATTCAGTGACTTCCAATACATTCACCATATTGTGCAACCATTACGTCTGCCTGATTTTTACCTGATTTTTACATTTTTTACCACACTGAAAGAAACCCCATACCCGTTCCACAGGCTCTCCTTCCTCTAGCCCCTGACCACCACTGGTCTGTGTTCTGTCCCTATGCGTTTGCCTGTTCTGAACATTTCATATAACTAGAATCCTACAGTAGGTGAACTTCCATGTCTGTCTTTTTTCACTTAGCACAATGTATTCAAGGTTCATCCATGTTGTAAGTATCTACAAATCCTTCATTACTGGTTATGGCTAAATAATATTCCATTGTATGGATATACCATATTTTATCTACTCATCAGTTGATGGATGTTTGGATTACCTCCACTTTCCAGCTATTATGAATATTGTTGCAATGATCATTCATGTACACATTTTTAACTGAACTCTTGGTTTCAATTCTCTTAAACATACCCCTTGGAATAGAATTTCTGGGTCGTATGGTAATTTCAGGTTTAACTTTTAGAGGAACTGCCAAACTGTTTTCCCCTTTCTCAATTACTTTTGTGACTATTTGTTAAATTAGGAATTATTTCCTAATCTCATCACAAATGTCTATCCCAGGTACCACTTGCTTCTCTGCAGCCACTTGTTTCTGGGTGTCTTGCCATTCATCAGATTTCATCACCCAACATCTGTCTGTAGAAGAGTTTCTCTGTTGTCCAAACAAGCTGAAGCCCGTATGCCCCTTCTTGTACTGCTCAGGTCAATCCTTACTCGGTTTACTGCTTTTTATTCATGTCCACATCTAACTACAAAGGCCCATTAACCAGAAAGCTAGTAACTACAGAATTGTAAATGTGTTTGCCTTAAATAAACTAGAGTATATGTTCTCTGTGAGTGTTGGTTTCTTAACCACTATGTTAGGAATCCTGAAAAGCATTTGCTACATATATTTATTTTAATCATGTGTGATTTTCACCCCACTTACAGGTCTCTATTAATGGTGATAAAATTTATGACTGATAGCTCGCCCAGCTACAAGTAGCTAGGAAAATCTAACTATGATAACTCATAGCCAATAAATAAAATGTGCAACAAATAAGACCAACATGTAATAATCCCTTCCCAATACCATAATGACTATGTTATTGACCAGATAAAACCTGAATTAATCACAGAGAGATCAGTTCATTTTCTACCAAGTGGCACAATCAGGCTTTTTATTCAAAACACTGCATTCATTCTGAGAAAAAATGGAAACCTTAAGCTTAATCAGTGTTTCCCCTTCTTGTTTCATTTTATGAAGCTCTTGACTACTTTATGTGAGTTAATATAGAACTATTTCATTTGTCTTGGTCTGAAAGCTTTAATGGTGATTTGACACTAAAATAAGAAATGTACTAAGTGTTAGGATAAGAAGTCAATAAAAATGATCTTCTCTCATGATTTTAACAAGCAAGAGAGCCCAGAGGAAGTAATGTCAAAGGCATACTTGGTGGATTGAATGGCACTGGGCATACTATAAAGAAGTCAATTCAATCCAAGTGTGATTGAGATAGGCTTCATCTAAATACCAGAATGTAACAGTTGAGTCACTCACTTGAGTTCAATCGACAAGCTTGGCAGAGGCAGGGTGCTGCCATTCTTTTTTTTTTTTTTTTTTAAGTATGTTTTTTTTAAAGATTTTATTTATTTATTTGAGAGAGAGAGAATGAGAGATAGCACGAGAGGGAAGAGGGTCAGAGGGCGAAGCAGACTCCCCGCTGAGCAGGGAGCCCGATGTGGGACTCGATCCCGGGACTCCAGGATCATGACCTGAGCCGAAGGCAGTCGCTCAACCAACTGAGCCACCCAGGTGCCCAGGGTGCTGCCATTCTTGAGGCTCAGTTTACTCTCTTCTGGCAAAGCCTCTGGACTCCAGAGCAGGAGCTAGGGGAGGGAGACAGGAAAGAATGACACAACCAATAAAGAAGCTGGGTTATGTGGGATCTATGGATGTAAACAGGCTGCAAAGCTACTAGGCATAGTGACACACAACTCTGGGGAAATGGGCACTCTTCCTCAGCTGCCCTGCCAGACTACCCCTACAGAGCAGGAGCTGAAGGTGGAGGAATATTAAGACATTGCCTAGAACATCTGCAGAACCCTTCCAGAACTGGAAGCTCTGTGACACAGAACTGGGGGTACAGCCCTCCCCGAATGCTGGGCTTCTCAGTTGTCCACACAGAGTTCCATCACTTTTGATGAATAATTTGTTGTAAACCCTCGGATCAATCTCTAGAAACAACGAATGTCTTTACTAATTCTGAGTAGTGCAACAGCTGTCTCTCTGGGGGAAGTTTTCACTGAGCTCCTCACACCCCCTTTCTAGAAGTCCTCACTGCCTGGTTTTAAACCCAGCTTTGCAGCCTCTAACTTTCAAACCCTGGACAAATCATTTTGACTCAGTTTCTTCATCCATAAAATAGGGATAATAATAGTACCTACCTTATCGAGTTGTTGTGAGGATTAAATGATCTTATTTTGGGAATGCATTTAGAAGATTGCCTAACACAGTTTGTACTGCTTTGAAATTGGCTACTTTTCTATCCTAATATGCAAGTTTTGGACACTCAGCACAACTTATGTACACATACAAAAATCTTGTTACTTGCCACTAGGAAAATCTAGGATAAAAGTGATTCCAGTAAGAACCAGGGAGATATCCACCTTCATTTCCCTTTGAGGGAATGACCTACCCACTATAAAAAATATTGCCTAGTGACTATCAAGTGCTAACCAATCAGAATTACCACCCCTTTGTCCTCAAGGAGGAATAAGTGAATGGGATGGAGAGAATGTTCTCTTCAGTGTCCCACCTTTTCGGGAGAGTATGATTGAATGCACATTTTGTGGAAAATATGAAGGAGCTGGACTAGTCTCTCCCCAACCAAAGGCAATTCTCAGCTTTGATACATTTTTATTTCAAGCGAATGTGCAAAACTTCCTTCATGAGAATAGCAATAGAGAATTCCAACACATTCACTGGCACACTTGTTCTTTCATTGTACCAATCTTAAACTTTTATACTTATATTTAAACTTGCATTCTTTTCTATGCTTCAATAAGCCTTAGACAAGATGATCTGGAAGGTGGAAACCAGGCTATATCTACTGAATCATTTCAACCTAATGGGCTGGGGGAAACCAGAAAAGAAAGTAAATCAACAGATTTGAAGAAAAGATTTAGTGTATGGGCCAAGCAACTGTGATGACAAACTGTTTAAAAAAGCAGAAATAGGCTTTGGCTAAAAATAGTTACAGAAATAGCTTGAAAGCAAAAATAAGATGCTTATTTAAAGAATATTCCCAACATAAATGCTTTACTGTGGTTTTAAAACAACACCCTAGATTTTCAGGTTTGGTAAAATTGCAAAATAACACTGATTTATAATACCTTTGCATTCATTTGGTAATATTCCCCATACAGAAGTGTTTTAAGATCTAGAATTTCTTTATAAATTTAATGTAGAATTCAACATTCCAGATCTTTTCCAAATCCTTCTCTATGCTTTCCTACTGTCATAAACCAACTTTACTGAAGAGTACTTTATTTCTAACATTTCTTTGAGAGTGTAAATCTCCTGGCATTTTCCATTTTGGCAGCTTTGATTAGGGGTGGGATAATAGCAGAACAGAAAAGTGTACTACCTGCATAATAAAGTTCTAACTGATTCTGCTAATAAGGATTCCAGATATCTGTAAGAAAAATAAATTGGTGGTTGGAAAAAGCACTCAAAAAAGGAAATGCTAAGGCTGCTCAGGTTCTTCCACATTTTAGTTGTGCAGCTGAAGCTTGGCATCTGACGACACTGTATCTCAGTCTTCTTGTCTGCAAAATCAGAGAGCAGGCAATGTCAGGACCCAAATCTGACTGATGCTAGACATCAGAATTGTCTGGGGGAATTGTCTATCTTAAAAATATAGTGCTGGGAAACACCCAGGAGATGCTGAGTCCAGTGAGACAGGTTCTGGAGATTTGTCTTTATAAACCAATTCTTTGGCCAAACTTATGGACATAAATTTGAGAGATGCTGGGTCAGATAAAGTATAAGTTTTCTTTACACAGAACCGCAGTTCCATAAGAAGTGAAAATGGCAAACAACGAGGTATTTCCTTTCACTTTTCTGCCTTCATCTTTATGATATATATTTTCTGCTAGTAATTCCTCCAAGACCTTTTAGAAATCTCTTTAAAAATCCAAAGGTAGGGCTGAGCCACAAGGAAGTTGGAAGTAGAAGGCATTTCTAGACCCAAAATGGCTCTAGAGAGCTGAATAGCATGAATTCATGGATCTTCACCCTTGGTGTAGACCATTAAGTGACTCTCGGCTCCTCTCTCTGCCCGTTCATGACTCTCTAGGCTTCCTCCTAGCTGATTCCTTCTCCACGTGGTGCAGGAATGTCAGAAAGAGGAAACCTGATTGATTCCTCTTACCCATTCATTCCAGGCCACAACATACATTGCCTGCCCTTGAGTTGGGTACACACTGTTGGTAATCAATTGCTGCTCTTACATAAATAATAGCCAGGGACTGTGGGTCAGGCAAGTTTACCTAGCAGACTCTTCTCATGGATGGTCAAATCATCCAATTACATATTCTTTTTAACAGGTTAGTATTACTCATATTCTACAGATAATCTTAAAGTTCTGTTATTGTATATAATACTTATCATCTGCTAACCAAATTTTCATAGACTTTATGAGATACTAACCAAATATTACACTGTATGATAGCCTAGACATTTTCAGGGAACTCGGGGGGTTAAGATTAACTTGTGCTACCTTGGGTCCAATTTAAATTTTACAACTCTTTATGTAATGAGGGTATAAACTGCCCTCAGTCTCAGATATGCTGCCATTAAGAGGGCGTGGTGTCCCATTCACATACCCAATAAGCATAAGCTGACTTCCCTTTGCTCCACAGAGCTACGGAGAAGGGGACCAATTCATAAATTTACAACAAGAGACATGATAAAAGTTACTGCACTACTGTCATGCCTACCAGCTGTTCACAGCTAAATCAGAACAATCAGCCTGTTTCTAGTCTCTGTTTTAAGTACACTTAGAAGATCACAAATATTGTTCTTTTCCCTTAGAACTGGTGTTCAACTTTGTGACTACTTCTTAAAATCACAGGCTATTCTCCACTCCAGAATTAAAACTAAATTGGATATTTTTAATTCTTTCCACTGCTAACACATTTCTGGGTACCGTTTGCTATCAAGACATTACACAAGCTGTTCCCAGTTTAATGACTATTTGTGCCAGACCATAAATTTCAAGGTCAGCTCAAAGTCAGGCAGTACTTTGCCAGAGGATGTGGGAATCTGTGAGTGAACTTCCTTGGCAGTTCTCTCCAAGTGATATTACCACATTCTCCTGACAGGATTCTGTATGAGAGCTAGCTCCAGAGAGGCTTACACAGATGTGCTGGTGACAAGTGCTCAGCCATGGAGAGATCATATTATCTGTCACAATTTCACACGATTCCCTTAATTTGTATCAGTAACATATTAATTGAAAGTCGAGATGCTTATGAAAATATTCAGAGATAACAATCTGTGAACTGAAAATGCATCAGGACCTTTTTGAGCTGTGTGAAAGTGAAGGTTGAGCTGAGTCTCTACATAGAAAGCCACTGAAACCCAGTCCGGGAGGACCTGTCACTGGTCACCTTCAAGATCAATACAGTTCACTGCATGATCGATTTTGCTGGAGTGATCAGTATCGATCACGATGACACACTAAATTAACATATCAGCAATTTATTTCCTAACTGTGTGCACACACCACTGTCATCAACCAGCTGCTGCCAGTGTAGAAATCGGCTATTTCAGAAGACACATGCACCATTTCAGGCCGCACGGGCATCATTTAGCTAAATGCGATGGCTGTGTTACTTTCTTTCCTGGAGAAACTTGTGTGCTGAGATCATCTGAAGGCTACTATGAATTGGGAATAAAGTCAGACAACGCATTATGTGGTAGGAGTGGATATATATCTAGGAGAAAGGAAGAAAAAAGATGCCCTTTCAAAAAAAGAGAAAAAAATAGCAACGTCTTAACTCAGTAATTAAAATGCCTTGTAATAGTCGATAGTTTGAACTTGGTTTCATCTTGAAACCTCACATACACCTGCACTCCTATCCGGGGTTTGCACCTCCCCCACATTGGGAGACCAGAGCTCCGAGAGAAGGGGATGTAGTCAACTTCTTTCTTCCTCACTGAGCAGGTCTATCTGCTCTTTATCCTCTCCCCCAGTCCTTCATCTATCCAGGGATGATGGAGCACAGGGAGGGAAGGAGACAAGACAGTGTCACAGGTCAGTTCTGACTTGAAAGTTACAAGGCAGCTCTGCCTGTTGATAGTTTGGGTAATTTATCCTGTTCTTAGAGTCCTCCAGTGCCCAGGGATAGGGGCCTCTTACCTGCAATTCTCTGGATACAAAATTACTCACTGTCTCCCAACTCCTCCACCATCACTCCTTAGGCACACTGTGATAGGCACTCTCTAGCTTCTCTGATGAGGTCTGTTTCCCCTCCAGCAGCCATCTTGGCCCCCAGGAGCACGCTCACTTTGCCCCAACAGCCTCTAGGAGTGCAGGAGTACATGTAGTCACTTCTCCTTATCTCCCCAACCAGCTGCTGCCCCAGCCGACTCTTGCTCTTCAGCTTTCTCGGGCAAGGGATCTGACTGCAGCCACACAATGCGGAATATCCTGATTTTAGCAGAGCATTACCATTTGAGCTAAAAACTCTCTTCGGGGACAAAATACCAAGACACCAGCCACCCAAGCTAATTTTCTATGTCTTTTCTTGTAACACATGGAAAGCCACAAACTTACTGACACATTGTACCATTTGCAGAGTCAAGGAGGGCCCTCTTTTATCTAACTTTACCCATTTTCACTTGTTTATCATCTATCTCTCCAACTGGTGAGTCCCACTGTAGCTCCAGGGACTGCCATTTTCTTGGTGAATGAATGCCAATTTGGAAAGCGTGGCGTAAAAGTGACCTGGGTTTTCCTTTACAAATAGCTCCTCCCCTCCACTAGGATGTGGCCTCCACAAGGTCAGGAATTTCTCTGGGTCTTGTTCACTGAATAATTCCTGTAACACAGAAGGTATCTTTCAATGAGTATTTGTTGCCTGGATTGAACTCATGCATGGTACAAATGGGCAGAAGGAATTGACTGGAGCACATTGTTGCTTTTCTGGTAGATGGAGAATAGTTAAGGATTGGAGGAAGAGGCTCAGTCCTCTCCTAGGTGACTTTGAACATTATGTGTAAAAACGTGTGCAGCAAACTCTCATATTTGAGGGAGGAGGGTTCTATTCTATTCAGATGTTGAGTAGCTTTAAAATAAACAACTCCCAAGCCATACCTCCCTATGTTGTAAAATATAATCATTGTTTCTTAAAAAAATGTATGCATATTTTTTAACATTTACCCAAATAATCACAGATTCTCAAATATCGTCTTTTGGCTTTTATACCTTTGTATAAGGTTTGGAGATATCCCACTGGTACCAGAATTTTCTTGACTCTGTGTGTATGTGTGTGCGTGTTTGTGTGTTTTCTTTGTCAGTTGATTTCTGGAAAGAGTTTGACAATTTTGCCTGCCAAGTTTTTCTTTGCAAAAGTTTAATCCCATGCAATTCCTGTGAATGAAATTGCTGATATTGGCCAGTGTTACCATATTTTCCATATAATGTTGTTAAAATTCTACTACTTGCTATTTTACTTGTTAGTTTATCCCAGGAAAAGCAGATTTTATTTCTATTTAGTTTCAAAAATATCTTCACAACTTTTTTGAAGAAGTTTAAAGTGCTTTGGCATATATTTTTGGGTATGTTGTAAATCAAGTCTCACGTTTGGATTTAATTTTAAGAATATATGACAGTTACAGTATAAATATAGTGATTTATTTTTGCTTCAGACTTCTTAGTTCAGCAGCTCCTAAATAGGAACACACATTCTAATTAGTTTTCAAATTTCAATTAGAATGCTCTAATAACTCTTAGCTTCCTGACATTTCACTTGGCATAAGGAGTAAATGTAGTACAATTCCTATGTAGAAGGCTACCAAGAGCAAAGTATTAAAGGCATTGAATTAACTAATGCAACTAAATGTAAATTTATATTCTTTGAAGCTCTAATTATTTGTTAATTAGGTGCCAATTGAGTGCTAAAGCATATTTACTGAGGTTGAATAACAGATAGGTCTATTGCCATATATACTTTTTTTGTCAAAAACTATGCCCTTCATTATTGTGTCATTGATTAAACGTGAATACATCCTTCTAGAATCAGATTTGCATATTTATCCTACCACAAAGGGGCTGTCATTCTATGTGGTCTTGTGTATGTCTTCTCTTAAGTAACCAGCATTCCATTGGTTACGAAACAACACAACTCCAACGTATTACAATGAGAAAAAGACGTAACCACATTTTCCAGTCTCATTCTGCTTTCATATGTACAAAATTTATAGATTTACAGATTTGTAGTTTCTTTTACATTTTGTATTGGAAATTAAAAAAAAAAAAACACTTTCCAAAAAATACAAAAACCCAAACTGTACTGTACTGTGTACAATGTTAATTACTCATATAAAATCCTTCTTTCTCTTTAAAACTGGGATGTATAAAGGGAAAATTAAAAATATATCAGGCACATGCGATTTCCAAGATTTTGTAGCCAGAACAATCTGTACCTTTTGAAAGAAACCTTGAAATTTTAGTCTGATGGAGGAAAAACAATTTAGCTACTAAACATCCACTCTTCTTGCTTTCAAGATACCAATGTTCATGTTCATGTGGATTGAAGAGTGTGTAGACCAAACTCTTCCCAGCTTAAAGAACATAGTAAAAAATGGTGCTTCCTAAGGGAATACAGCATTTCTGATACAGAACATTTTCCAAGTTTCTGGAAGAAATGTCAACATCATAAAGATTGTGAGGTTGATACTGGAAAGGACCCAATAGTGGCACAGATGCCTTATTTAGTAGGTGGAAAATTATGGAGTGGAATACACTACAGTGAACTTCTAGAGAAAGGCTACTATTTTCCACATGAATTTTTAAAATAGTGAGTATATACAGAATACAATACCGTGCCTCAGAAAGTAAGAAGCAGTGTAAGAATTTAGACAACAGATTCTTATTTTCCAATTATTTTTTTTCTTTTAAAATGAAACAACCTTCCTTTACTCCAACCTTTTCTTTCTAGCCTTCTGACATAGATAATTGGGGAAAAAATACGCAAACCACAAAGACACACACACACACACACACACACACACAGCAACACATGTCTCTGATTTGCCTGTTGGATATTTATTTTACCAATGTTTTTTGTAATGCTTATAGTATACTTCTTACTCAACTCCACACCCACACTAAGATGTAAAATTATATTTAAATGTAAAGCCTTTTACTTCAGGAAAGAATATTCTAATTTATGCCAAATGACTTAGAATTACTTCCTGAATTTGAAAAATAAAATCCAATGACTATGTTTGGCATGCATATTCCTAAAGAAAGGAGAAGTTAAAGGTTTTTAGAGAATGAATGGAGACACTTCTGGAAGAATCAATAAAAATGTAATAAATTAAATGGTTTTGGATCCAAAGGGGATCAAATCCACAAGTTTGTATTATATCTTCAGATAATATTGAGAAACAGACCAACCTTTTTGAAATTTCAGAATATGTATTAAGTATACACACTATATTAGTTATCCATCACTGTGTAATTTATGCTCCAAAATGAGCATGGTAAGACAACACATGTTTATTATCTCACAGTTTCTGTGGTCAGCAACCCTGGAATGGTTTACCTGGGCCCTCTGTCTCAGAGTTTCTCACATGACTGCAGTAAAGGTTTTGGCTGTGGCCATAGTCTCATCTGAAGGCTCAACTAGAGAAGGATCTACTTCCAAGCTTACTCACAGGAGTGTTGGCAGGATTAGTCCCTCACAGGCTGTTGGACTAATGACTCTGTTTGCTGGCTGTTGACCATGTGTTACCATAATTTCCTTGCTACTTGAACCTTTTCAACATGGCAGCTTGCTTCATTAAAGAACGCAATTCAAGAAAGTAATGGAAAGAGTCCAGTAAGATTTAAGCCACATTCTTCTGTAGCATAAGCATGAAGATGATATCCATCATTTCTGTCATATTCTCTCAAAAGCAAGGCATTTGTGCCAGCCCACACTCAAGGAGGGATGTTACACAGAGACACAAATACCAGGAGGTAGAGAGCATTGAGAATCATCTTTAAAAGATTCCTACCACATAGTATTGAATTAATGTGTACTAATCACTTAATTTTTTTAAATTTTTTATTGTTATGTTAATCACCATACATTACATCATTAGCTTTTGATGTAGCATTCCATGATTCATTGTTTGTGCGTAACACCCAGTGCTCCAAGCAGAACGTGCCCTCTTTAATACCCATCACCAGGCTAACCCATCCCCCCACCCCTCTCCCCTCTAGAACCCTCAGTTTGTTTTTCTGAGTCCATCGTCTCTCATGGTTCGTCTCCCCCTCCAACTTACTCCCCTTCATTCTTCCCCTCCTGCTATCTTCTTCTTCTTTTTTTTTCTTAACATATATTGCATTATTTGTTTCAGAGGTACAGATCTGTGATTCAACAGTCTTGCCCAATTCACAGCACTCACCATAGCACATACCCTCCCCAATGTCTACCACCCAGCCACCCCCTCCCTGCCACCCCCCACCACTCCAGCAACACTCAGTTTGTTTCCTGAGATTAAGAATTCCTCATATCAGTGAGGTCGTATGATACATGTCTTTCTCTGATTGACTTATTTCACTCAGCATAACCCCCTCCAGTTCCATCCACATTGTTGCAAATGGCAAGATCTCATTCCTTTTGATGGCTGCATAATATTCCATTGTGTATATATACCACTTCTTCTTTATCCATTCATCTGTCGATGGACATCTTGACTCTTTCCACAGTTTGGCTATTGTGGACATTGCTGCTATAAATGTTGGGGTGCACGTACCCCTTTGGATCCCTACATTTGTATCTTTGGGGTAAATACCCAGTAGTGCAATTGCTAGATCGTATGGTAGCTCTATTTTCAACTGTTTGAGTAACCTCCATACTGTTTTCCAGAGTGGTTGCACCAGCTTGCATTCCCACCAACAGTGTAGGAGGGTTCCCCTTTCTCCGCATCCCCGCCAATGTCTGTCGTTTCCTGATTTGTTCATTTTAGCCATTCTGACTGGCATGAGGTGGTATCTCATTGAGGTTTTGATTTGGATTTCCCTGATGCCTAGTGATGCTGAGCACTTTTTCATGGGTCTGTTGGCTATTTGGATGTCTTCTTTGGAAAAATATCTGTTCATGTCTTCTGCCCATTTCTTGATTGGATTATTTGTTCTTTGGGTGTTGAGTTTGATAAGTTCTTTATAGATTTTGGATACTAGCCCTTTATCTGATATGTCATTTGCAAATATTTTCTCCCATTCTGTCGGTTGTCTTTTGGTTTTGTGGACCGTTTCTTTTGCTGTGCAAAAGCTTTTTATCTTGATGAAATCCCAATAGTTCATTTTTGCCCTTGCTTCCCTTGGCTTTGGCGATGTTTCTAGGAAGAAGTTCCTGCGGCTGAGGTCAAAGAGGTTGCTGCCTGTGTTGTCCTTTAGGATTTGGATGGACTCCTGTCTCACGTTTAGGTCTTTCAACCATTTGGAGTCTATTTTTGTGTGTGGTGTAAGGAAATGGTCCAGTTTCATTCTTCTGCATGTGGCTGTCCAATTTTCCCAACACCATTTGTTGAAGAGACTGTCTTTTTGCCATTGGACATTCTTTCCAGCTTTGTCAAAGATTAGTTGACCATAGAGTTGAGGGTCCATATCTGGGATCTCTATTCTGTTTCATTGATCTATGTGTCTGTTTTTGACTAATCACTTAATTTTAATAAAGCTTCTCCTAAGGAAGACTGTAAAGATAAACACAATCTTATTATTTACACCAATATGCAAAATTCTTACTTCTTGATGCCCCATTGCCCTACCTATTATGTATAAAATGGACAAAAGTGGGTTGTCTAGATTTCCTTTGGAATGGGTGGAGAAGTGGTAATTCTGGAAAAGAGTAAGATAGCTTAATTCCCTCAGTCATGACAAATACTTGTTGACCCAGAAAATATATTTCCAACTCTGTCTTCATACAACTTTGCATTTTCTGGTTTTGCCTCCAGACTACAGAATTTACATCAACAGAACCACTTCAGTCATTGAGACATCTCTGATACCAAGTAAAATACTGATATTCGTAGCAGCCTTTCACACACTAGAATACAAACCATTTCTGCTCCCAAAAATGTTCCCTGGTATTGTTTACACAGCTACTTCTGTCCCAAAGGTAGTGGTTGGCTAAATGGGGAAAAATATAAGGAGTGGAACAGCATCTTTAACCCTTTCTTTGGGAAGCATATTTTCCAGAAAGAAAGGGTTTGATAATTCTAGAAGTAATCTCAAGCCTCAGTTTCAGGCAATGTTGCAATGCTTACAGAGCCAAATTCCTAAAGTCTTTGCACAGTGTTATTCTTTCTGCTTTCATGGCATGACTCAGTATCAACCAAGGTTGTGTATTTTAAGGCTAAAAGGCATATAGTTTGCCTTCCACTGGTTCTACAACTAGTTTTTGCTTATTACAAGTGCTTAATAAATATTTTATGGATGATGAAATAAGCATAAACCAATCAAATAATTTTAACTATTGGTAGCTCATAGAAAACAAGATTCATCACAGAGAATTGAAACCCAAAGAATTATTATCAGAATTTAGGGCTCACACATTTAGTCAGCACACATTACTTGAGATCATATTGTTTACACACAAGAATAAAAATTTATTGCCCTTGCCTCTGGGAGCTCAACCATAATAATTAAGAAAGTAAAGGGGAGCAGAATTTGCCACCCCCAAAATGTGTCTCCTTGGCGTGGGGATTATTTTAAGTTGGCTATTTTTAAGAAACAGTGGACATGGGTGAAAGTCTGAAAACTGAGTGGAAGTTACCCTTTTGTAAGAGATATTTGCATTTATAAGAGACATCTTCATTTCTAAGGATGTCTCCTTCACTGTACCAGGAGGAGGGAGATGACTCAATCTCTAGTAATTTTTATCAATGGAGAAAGTAATGACTTAAATCTGCATAACAACGATACCCTTGTTTACTGTGCCTTTCCTGGTAGCCTCCCCTGACTGACTCCCCACGCTAACATCTTTTGTCTTTAGCTTAAGATGGTGATGTTTTTGTCCATTATGGGGAGTTACGCAGTTGTCCTGGTGTTAGAGGCAGTTAGTTAGGCTCTAACTGGGTACCTGGAAGCCCTCAATGAGGAAGTCATGATCCACTATTGGGAAAGTTAGAGGCCTGTCCTGGCAGCACCCCACAAGAAGTTGGATCAAACCAGACAGGCCCAAGATGCTGGGTGCCATGACAGGAAACTCCCGACCAAATAAGGAAGAAAAGGCCAAAACCCTGTTTCCCAGAAATCCCCACCCCAAGTAATGAATATTCCACCTCCCAGTTAATAAATTACTGCCCATAAAAGATAGAAACCCAAACCTTAGCACACAGCTCTCTCCCTCTCTGTCTCCTTCTCTCCCCTCCGTTGTCACAACTCAAGAGTGTACTTTTGCTTCAATAAACTTTCCTGCTTGTGTCACTTATCCACTGTGTCATGTTTGTCCTTGAATTCTTTTTCATGAGGAAACCAAGAGCCTTTGTTGACATCTTTGGGACAATCTGGGTCTAGGTCCCAGGGCCCAGGGTCTCCCAGAAACATCTTTTTGTTGACCATGAAGGGACAGGTAACAGCATGTTGAATGACCTTCTTCATTGGTGAATCTCCAACTCTCACCTCGTTTTCATTGGACAGTTCCTTGGGAACAAAACCTCCTTTGTTCTGCTCTCTCTTTCCAATCTACTGGGAACCAGACAGTCTGGTAACATTTATGAGAGACTGACTTTCAACCAAGGAATAAAGGGACGCTTGTTTCTTCCAGCCAACAGCACTCTTAGGTGACTAAGAGTTTTATGGAAGTGTCAGAGATTTCTCAGGACTTGCAGCAGTCCCATAGGACTTTCCATCTCATTGGTAATTAAAACCCTGGCTTATCTGTGGCCATACACATAAGGACTTCTCCAGTGCTCTGAGCCCCCCTGGTTGTCTTAGACTTCCAGTGGGATAAATGGAGACATGTAAGAAAGTGATTCACAGCTGTTCATGGAAGTGACACTCACAAGCAGCACACCCAAGATCCATTACGCTGATCCCTAGGTGACTGTCTGATATTCTAGGCTGCCTCTATCACTGCAAAAGTCTGTCTCTTGGTCATGGGACACTCTGATCCCCCCTGCTTAGCCTCGGCTGCCTCCTCTCATATTTACATCTACCCTTCTCTGTTGGTGGTGGGGCACTGAGACCTGTGTGACATTCTGCCACCTATGGCAGAGATCCTGTAACATATACTATTGTGTTTGTGCATGGGTCACCATAAAATAGACTATACATCATCTTACTCCCTAACAAGGGCCCATCCAACAAGAATTTTCCCTATGAGTTTGCCTATATTTGCCTCTTAATTGAGTGCCATGTGACCCAAGCAATTCAGGGGTTCAGAGGAAAAATGGGAAATGGGGAGTAGTTCCACCCAGACAGGCTGCAAGGTAGAAGAGATCAAAAAGTTCCTGTGAGTCAGACAAAAAACATCTAAGGGACCCCCAACCCTCGTGGCCATTGTTGGTCGCCAACTGATGGGAGACATCCTAGAGCAAGGGGAATGAGATATTCAGAGATGTTGGAATCATGATGATGTCTGCTCCTGAGAGATCCACCACAAGTCATCAGGACTAATCATCAGATATTGTTCTTCTTGGAGCCTTTAGGAAAGCTGTCACCCCCAGTATGCTAGGTACTGGGATGAGGCGTGGGCCCTGGGATTCCAGGAACCTCAAAGTCGTTGCATGGCATGCAAGCTACTACCCTAGTGACAGGGGCGAATGGAAAGCTGGCTGGGGTGGCTTTGGTGCACTCACCACAGGAACACTCTCAGAGAGCTCCTAATTAAGGTCCTATCGAGAACCTGAGAGAGAATCAGCTCTCCTCAGGATAATAAGGCTCTGGGTTTCTATCAAGATTCTCAAGAGAGAGTCAGAGACCTCTCTTAGGAAAAATAGGAGTCCTTTTTTAGTTGCTCCTTCTCTCATTATAGAGGTCAACTTTTACCCTGAAGACAATGGGAAATTCCACCTCAGTCCCCAAAGACTCATCCCTAGGATGCATCTTGTGGCACTGGAACCAGCTCCCTTTGGAAACCTTACAAAAGAAAAATGTTTATCTTGTTTTATAACACTGCTTGGCCCCAATATAAACTAGAGGATGGGGAAGTCTGACCAGAAAATGGTAATCTTAACTATAACACCGTATTACAATTTGATCTCTTCCGTAAAAAGCAGGGGAAATGGACTGAAATCCCATATGGTTAGGGCTTTATGGCCCTGTACTCAAACCCTGATCTTTCTATGTACCTTTAGGTGTCCGAGAACACCCCTCTCCTTACCCTCTAGTCCTCAGTCCACCATCAGCTCAGTTGTCTCAGGCCCTTCTACTTTTCTATTAATCCACCACCTTCCTGTGTTCTATTGTGTTCCCTATGTGCCCTCCACCTTTGTCTGGCTTGCAAAGATGTTGCTGCCAAGATCGCATACATGCCTCTCTCTTTTTCCTGTCTCCTCTCTCTTTGCTTCTTCTTTTGTGTGTCAGATCTAAAATGTTGCTTGACTCTTGTATGTGGGCGTTTCTCTCTCATTTCCTGGGTTAATGGCTCTGATAATTGGAGTCAACTGTCTGTGGTTAGTTGGGACAGGGACTTTGAGAACTATTCCCAAGCAGCTGGTAAAAACTCTTCTGTTACAGGGATGCTCCCTGTCCTCTCTTACTCAGCATGGACTGCCTGCTGTCCCTTTTGTTGGTGGAAGGAAAATGTACATCTGTTTGAGCTAGAGAGCTCTGCGGCTGGGTAAATCCATTGGCATGCACACCGGGAGTCCTCTTTCTCTGCCTTCTGGGCTTTTATCTGCCTCCAAACTTGCTGGTGGCACCTCCCACCCTCTGCCTCCACTCCCCTTCCTCCTGTTTCTGCACCCCCATGGTGGGCAGTTTGCATAACCAGCTCCTATGCCATCCTCAGTGCCACTGACACTATGGGCTCCTTTTCCTCCTACCCTCACTATTGAGGAGCAAGAGCACCCCAAGTTGTTAGGTTACCTCCTTATGAGGTTCATACTAAAGCAACACCCAAACCAGCATGAAGGGGCCCAAGGGCTCCCTTGGATTTAAACCACCCACTTCAGATTTCTGCACAGGAACCCAAGTAAAATTGACAGTGAGGAACAAATTGATCAACTTTTTGATGGATATGGGGCACAATATTCAAGGTCATTGGATTAATTAAAATAAACATATCTTTTGAGATGTCAACATTAAATATAAAACTTTTATTCTCCCAAGGGTTACTAAAGGGCAAATAAGCTCACATGATCTCTGTTACAGTTTGTCAGCAAAAAGGTGACTTAAAATGATAGTTAATTTTGTCTGTCTCATAAAAGCTTTCATGGATAATTGTTGGGAACAAGTAGGCTGAATAAATAAAAAGGTTTATAGCTTTCTAAATCCTTGGTAATTTAAAACTTTGAGGTTTTGTTAAGTTAAATGATAAATTGGGTTAAAATCATTGGATATTTAAGTCTTTTCCAAATAAGATAGATTACTAAAGCATGGGTTACTGCACATAGGTTTGTCTGCTTTTGGCTTCTTATTCCAGAGAAACTGAAGAAACCTAGGTCTGTTGGTAAATATGCTTTATGCTTTATTGCAACTTATACTATGGAAAAAAACATGTTTCTGGAAATCAAGAAATCAAGAAATTATGACATATACTTATGTCATAATTATGACATTATGACAAGAAATTATGACATATTTCCACCCTAAAAAACTCTGTAATAGTTCACAATTGGTTACTACTTAATGTTCACTAGAGACTAAGGTTTCTAAGAGTTCAAATTCTGCTAAATGTAATTAAGACTGATGGAAATGATGAGGGGAAGCAACCCTGTATGCAGGAAGTAGGAAATGTGTAAGGAAGGTGTAGAGAATGAGAATACATTTTTTGTTGATGGAAAAGAAAGTAATTTTGGCCTAAAATGAGACTGGTTATTTAGAAAGAGAAGGCCCAGGACAAAATTTGAATGTAAAAAGAAAGTTGTAGAAGGTATGTGAAAGAGAATCTTTGAAGAAGTGTTTTGTGTGTGGTCAGGACTGACTAAGGTTGGAATAATTCTCTCTGTTAGAGACAAAGTTTTCTTGGGTTGTTAGTCTGAAACGTTGGTGACTCTCTAATGTTTGCTCTTCCAGATTTAAGGAAACTTTTTCTGAAGATATCCATGACTTACAAAAATATGATAAAATATTCCTTTGTGAACAAATTGAAACATTTTATTTTCTGCCTCCCCGAACCCTCCAGAAACTCTCTGTGAGTATTCTTTCTTTCATAGCAATGACAGTCATTTGCATAAGTTCAGTAGAAATCTGTTCTCCCTGTAACAGGACACCCCTGGATACATTGGTTATATTAGCAAGAATTTGGCTAGAATGTCATATTTGAGAGAGACATGCATAGACTCAGATATGACCAGAATGCTTTAAGGCATCAAACTTGACTTATAGAGACAATAGAGCTCCTTGGAAATGTTGGCCTGATAACTTGTTTACAGCATTTCCAGCAGCCTTACCAGGTGAATAAAGGATGTCACTTCCTGGTGGGCACCTGGGGTGGCTCAGTCGGTTACACACCTGCCTTTAGCTCAGGTCATGATCCTGGGGTCCTGCGATCGAAACCTGCATCGGGCTCCCTGATCAGTGGGGAGCCTGCTTCTCCCTCTCCCTCTGCCTCTTCTTCCCTCTTCTTGTTCTCTCTGTCTCAAATAAATAAATAAAATCTTAAAGAAAAAAAAAGAATATCCCTCCTGGTAGGGGTGGGGACTTCAGGATATTTTGGGGACCCCAAGAAGGGGAATTCACCCAAATCTACAGGTATTGCTGGCAAATCTGATGACAAGTATTTGGCTTGGCTTCAGGCCTTGAGAGGCTGTTAAAAGGCTCAATCTGAAATTCCTTATAATAGCTCCAGCAAAGCAGATTAAAAGAAAACTTACATGGTCAATCACTATTCTTGCTGAGCTTATGTATATAATTAGGCCAGGTTGTTAAAACTAGGCTCATTTTGCAAACAAATTAGTCTTGATTTGGCTTTCTTTGATA
Organism: Zalophus californianus; assembly: GCF_009762305.2. Taxonomy (NCBI): domain Eukaryota; kingdom Metazoa; phylum Chordata; class Mammalia; order Carnivora; family Otariidae; genus Zalophus; species Zalophus californianus. The sequence goes on along the minus strand of NC_045598.1, from coordinate 120,148,039 downwards.
GAAATGAGGGTGATTTTAGAGAAAGATTATGTTTCAATAACACATCTTTGTGGATGTTAGAGTCTCATTCTGATTGACTTAGTGTTTGTTATTTGCCTGTAAAACTGGGCTGGATCCTAAATTCTTCCAGTTTCCTCAAATATCTGGCTAGGATTCTCCAAACTAAGGTTTTGAATCCCCAGTCTCTCGACTTGAAATTGTTAAGAGCTACAACTGCCCTTTTTCCTGAAGCCCTGCAAACCAAACCTAGACAACTTGAGGTCAACTCCGGGGAAATTGCCACAAAATTCATATAGACAATGTTAGTGCCTGTTGTTCTAGGGGATCACCAGGGACATTTGAACTACACACCAGAAGGACCCATCAGATTACCACTGCCTGCTCCCAAGCCATCTGAAGATGCTTCGAGCCTGATGTCTAGAAACTTTCTCACCGGTGACATTCAGCACTCAGACACTAGGTTTGCAATTTGCTCTGAACATTAACCAATGTTTTTCTTTTGTTTCCATAGAAATGCTTCTTATTAATTACCTGATTGCCAGCTAAACAAGTCAGATTCTATATGATGGCTAACACCACCTGCTGCATCTGTATTAACTCCCCCTGGGGAGTAAGAAATCCATATAGATAAAATCAGGCAACAAGCCTGATTTGGCCATAAGAGGCCCCTGACTCCATTCTTGGGAAAACCGGGGGAGTCCCTGCAATGGCTAACACACTGTGCTGTGTATGGATCAGTTCTTCTGGAGATGTTAAAGAAAGCCTCCCACCTGGTAAATCTCCAGATAATGGTTTGTGACAACCTGAAAGAAATCCCCACACAAATGGCTATCAACAACTACTAGACCAAGCCATGACTTCCCGCTACTCTCCACTGTCCAACCAGGTGTCCTAAAACTTAGACAGCTAGGACTTCTGGAGCCCTCGGGCAGGGTCAAGGTCCCATGCCAGCATGAAGTAGTTACAGAAGATGGACCATCGTTCATTTTTCCTTAAAAGATTTTAAGGACTTGGAGTCCTTGAGGGGGTAGTGTTAGACACAGTTAGGTTCTAACAGGATGCCTGGAGGCCAGCAAAGAGGAAGTCATGGCCAGCTATCAGGAAAATCGGAGGCCTGTTCTGGTAGCACCCCAAAACAAAGCCACATGAAATGGGATCGAACCAGATAGGCCCAGGATGGCTGACAAAGTAGGCCTGAGACTCCCCATCCAATCTGGAAGAAAGTTGCAAAACCCTGCTCCCAAGAAATACCCACCTCAAGTAATGAATATTCCACCTCCTAGTTAACAACTGTCCGTAAAAGATAGAAAACCAAACCCCAGCACACAGCATGCTCTCTCTCTTTCTCTTTCTCTCTCTCTCTCTCTCCCTCTTCTCTCCCCTCCATTCTCACATCTCAAGAGTATACTTTTGCTTTAATGAACTTTCCTGCTTGTGTCACTCATCTGCTGTGTTGTGTCTGTCCTTGAATTCTTTCTCATGAGGAGACCAAGAGCCTTGGGCGACATCTTTGGAATGGGCTGGGTCAGGGTATCAGGGCCTGGCATCTTCCCCGTTCACCTAGCAACAGTGGGTCTCTCCCATGGATACAAGAAGTATACATGTTATTATACTTTTGTTAGTTTTTCTCTTCTTAATCTGTCTAGTATCAATTTAATTATTAGACCAGCCAAAGAATCTAAAAGAGAAGAAGGAAAATTTTTCTGCCTCTATCAAAACCATAAGATAATAAAATAGTGAACACTTACATAGCACTGAGTTTTGTGCACAGTACTGATTTATGTGCTTTGGACATATCAACTCTTTTCAACCTGGAATGATTAATGTTTCGTCTTTGGGGATGGCAAAAGTGAACCTCAGAGGATTCAAGTAACTTGTCCAAATTCATGGAGCTAAAAAATTCCATGGTCAGTATTTGAGGCCAGGCAGCCTCACCCCAGAGTCCATGCTCTTACCTACAAAGATACAGTGTTTTATGTCTGTACAGTAACTTCACATTGACACGTGATTATTGTAATTTTAGAGATAAATATATTGCATTGATTTGTATAATCTGAGAGATACAAATATTGCTGTTGGAATTCAGAAAAGAAAAGGGCTTATTTCTTACAGAGAAGTTAGGAAAAGCTTCATGGAAGAAGTGGCATTTGATCTAGATGTGTAAAGCAAGCCAGAATTTCCATAGCAAGAGACCAGCAGGATTGGAAGAGTAACTTGTAGGGAAAAAAATGGAAAAGATATTTTTTGACCCGATGAACAAACCAGTCTGGCTATAGAAGCATTTCTAAATAGAAAATTCGTGGCAAATAGGGGAAAGGGGACAGATTTCAGAGGACATGGTTTGTCAAACTAATGTGTCTAAATTTTATTCAGTAAGCAGTGTGGAGCTGTTGAAGACTTCACACCAGAGGAGCCTTATTAGTAAAGTGATAATTTATACATATTAATATGGCAGAGATAAGAGGATACCAGAACGAAGCAAGCCCTGCACAAAATTTTGTATAAACAGGAAAAGCACTTTTTTTTCCAAAAGATGGATTTAAAATATCTTCTTCTTTATAGTTTTGGGAAAAGTTAACAAGCTAATATCCTGAAACAGACACAGAAATAAGACATCCCAAACAAGATGACAGAAAAGAGGTGGATTCCAGGGATGCCTGGGTGGCTCAGTCAGTTAAGCGGCTGCCTTCGGCTCAGGTCATGATCCCAGGGTCCTGGAATCGAGTCCCGAATCCGGCTCCCTGCTCAGCGGGGAGTCTGCCTCTCCCTCTGCCTGCCGCTCCCCCTGCTTGTGCTCTCTCTCTCTCTGTCTCTGACAAATAAATAAATAAAATTAAAAAAAAAAAAGAGTTGGATTTCAGACTAGATTTCTAATTTGGGATGAGAGGGTAGAAAGGTAAACCTTGTACCATTTCTCAAATCTTTCAGCAGCCATACAGTTTTAGTGGGAAACTTACCATCTTCTGAAGTAAGTAAAAATTGTGCTTTATTTAGCCATTAGGCCTCCTGCTCTAGGGCTTTTTTTGTTCTTTAAATATTCTTCAGTTGGCAAATTTGGTTAATAGTGTACAGTTGAAACACACAGGTAACTATATCAGTCAGTGTTGTTTCCAGAATAGATGGAAGATCACAAGTATAACTTTGCAGACTGCTTTCTAAAATAAAGATGGTAATGAGATTAGAACCACTACTTCCACTGAATAAATTCAATCCCCTGAAGAGGTATTTTCTTGTTGTCATAATCTTTTTGAAAAGTGATAACTGTAACTGCTGTGATGAAATGCATTTTTATTTTACTTATGACTTAAATCCCATGATATTTCAAAGTTGTTACCTTGGGGATGGTAATTTTTTTAAAGAACATATCAAAAGACCACAAGATCATTAAAACTGGGTAAATTTGCAAATTATCTTTATTCTTTATTGTTTCTATTCTTTGCATTTTGTTCAGCTTGGAAAGTGTACAAGGTGGGTTCATTTCATTTTCACATTTAGTCAATTTCATTTTCTACTACATGAACAAATTTTTATTTCACAAAGAAGCAAGATAATAAGTTTCCCCCTTACTCACCCTTATTTCTCTTCATCTTTCCCTCTCTCTCTTTTCAATCAAACCCTCCCACCCAAAAGAAATTGCTCCAATTGAAATTTCTAAGAAAGTTCTATTACCCCCCACCCCCAAAAATTCCTCTCCTGGAAATTGCTACAAAAGAAGCTCACCCTATTACTCATTCTCTTCTTAGCACTTCATTAACATCAGTATTAAATCAGTCCCCAACTGGAAACTTGTATTGTGCATGAATTATTCTGCATGAGTAGACTTTTGTAATTCAAAATCTCCATTTTTTTTTCAATTTCATTAAAGCTATACAGTTATATTGTTATTTAATAAGGCAGTTTTGCATTCATTTCCAAGTCTGGATAAGGCACCTAAAGACATTTTGAATATGCCCTAAATGATTAGGCTAAAGATATTATTTTTATGGTATAGTCTTTTTAAAACACAGATAATAATTTGGCCACCAGTTATCTACCCCAATTGTGTCCACTTTATTCTGCATGCATATTTCTTTTATAATTGATGACACAGGTGTGTTCTCTTTCATGAAATGCATTATGGTATGCAAAATAAATTGAATAAAACCAAATTTTATTAGAAGCAGCCAAGTACATTAGCAATTAAAATGTTGACTTCATTACTTAGGTTTATTAATCACTGTATATGTGCTTAATGAGAAAAAAATATGCAGTTCTGAGAATGTGAGTTTTGTCAACTCAGGTACATTTGGATAAATGCTAACCATGTTCAATATTTGATTAACTATATAAATGGTTTGAAATCCACCAGATAATTTGCAGTTATCTGCACTATTTCCTTCTGACTTGGTATCTGGAAGATGCATAAGCCAGTTGCATCAAGCTAGAGCAATTAACTGGTAATTTGGAGCATTTAACTGGAAGATTGGCTTGTGAGGAGCCTCTTAGCCATAATGCTCACAGGAAATAGATTCTGTATGTAATCTGGCTCAACAAAATGGTTCATGAAACAGTTTCACAGCAAGACTGTATCAGAAGCCAATGAGCCCTTGTGAAAATGTTTGTTGGGAAAAAATTTTGGTCTACTCTAAGCCAACTTTAGAACAATTGCCAAATTAGCTAAATGCCTTTATTTTTACATTCAAGAAGCATCGTCCTAACATGAAGAAACAAAGTCCAAAGGAGAGTGAGGGATATTTAAAAGCTTTACATATTAGCAAGTTAGAGCTTATCTTCTTAGTGACTCATAACTTTAAATATGCTTCTCAAATCCCTGTCCTTCCTTTGATTTCTTGCTGTATCATGCTGAACTAACTCTGTTACAATCTTTCTTCATTTGGACCATATCATTGTATCTTCCCAACATCAAAGCAGCAAATACTTTTAATTGGTTTACTCCAATTTCTATCGGACCCTAAGAGGGTGACTACTTAGGAACATTTATTTGAAGAATATGTACTTTTGTAGAAACTATAAAGCCTATCATTTAAGAAAATCAGACCAAAAGAAGACTCAAATTTGGATCAATTAGTTGGAGAATGCCATAGAATAGACATAGTGATGGTTACTGAACCAACTAGGGAAATCCATTCATGGAGAGAAAACCCCAGAGTGAGAAAATATGGTGAGGCTAGAGTTACAGCAGCTAAAGGAGAGAGGAACACAGTAAGTGGAGCAAATGAGCATAATATTGAAGAGACTAAAAACAGACAAACTTCATCCTCCAAAGAAATCCTCCCTTTGCAACTTTCTGAGGAATTCCATGATTCCAGATAATTAAAGATAAATGATTCTACTATAAGAAAGGTTATAGCGAAGGAGAGCTGAAAGAAAAGGGAATCTAATGTTAAACTAGTAGCAGACCAATAGAGAAATAAAATACTTCCATGGGAGAAAAAGTTGTTGAGCTGTATCTAATGCAAAATACACTCAGCCTCCTTGATTCTGTGGAACAATTCATACATACATACATACATACATACATTGTGGAACAAATCATACAGTTATTCCACATACAGTATAAATTTGGCAGCCATTAGGGATTGGAGCTAAACTACATTTACTAAAAGCCCTTTCAGAATTGAAATAATTAGTGTGTGTTTAAATATTGTATCCTTCCTGTTTATGATGTAGAAATAGTCACATGAAATCCATTATTATACTTTCTATAGGGTTGTTGGGGACCTTGTCTACTGCAAACCAGTATTCCTTGAAGTTCAACATAAGACATTTCTTACATAATTCCGTGTCAGAAAAAGCAGTGTGTCACTCAAAGAACACACACACTTTCTCTACTCTTGATAATGAAATTTATGTAATTGTACCTCACTTTTATCTAAAAATACAAACCTTTTACTTTTCTTAGTTGCAGAACTTAAAATTCAAATACTACACTTCCAGCCTGGAATTTGGAAAGAAATAGGATTCAATTTGAACCCACTATTTGTGTAATAACAGGCAGGCTATTTAATATCTCACAAACTTTCAATTTCCTTATTGATAAGATGGAAAAATAACAAATGTTACAAATAAATACCACTAGGATCTGAAAGGCACAACTAAATAATGTATTTATAATAACAAAAATACTATCAGTAAACATTTTTTAAGTGCCTGGAACATAACAGTTAACTCTGCTAAGGTCTTCACATACCTTATCTTATTTAATACTGATGATCGATAAGATAGATACTATAATTATTCTTATTCCATCTGAGATTATTGAGGTATGAAGAGGCTAAGAACTTACCCAAGTTTAAAGAATTAAAACCACTATATTTACCTCGGGCTGATACCAATGTTTCTGCTTTTAATCACTTAACTGCAATTACCTGCCTTAGGTGAGAGGAATATAAAGAATATACTTAAGACATAGAATTGATAAGATTTGGTGATTTATTGGCTGTGGATATAAGGAATAGAAATTTACTTCAGGATTTCTGCTTTAGGCAACTACATGAATGATGACATTATTTATCTAAATAAGGAATTCTAGTGCAAGAATAAGTTTCAGGGAAGGCATGTTGAATTAGAAGACCCTGAAGGACATCAAGATATAAATGTCTAAGAGGCAGTAGGTTATGCATCTGAAACACAAGATAGAGTTCTGGACTGAAGTATTTCTTCAGAAATCACGAGCAAATAGCTAGAAGTTGAATTCATAAGGACTAGTGAGATTACCTGGGGTAATGTACAGAGGTGAAAATAAAATAATCGGAGTTTTTACAAGAACGTCCAAGTTTGAAATACTTACAGATGAATCTAAAAAAATGCATGCAGAATTGGTATGGTGGACATTATAAAACTTCACTGAGAGAAAATTTAAACGACCCCTACAAGTGATGAGATATACCATGTTCATTAATGTCAAACAGTCTCAAAGCAGCAGTGGCTGCTAGGATTGCCTTGACACTCTGCCACAGATTCAACTAGTAAGACAATGAACTCAAATAGATTGAGACAGTCTAGGATAAGGGTGGGTGCTCTCTTGCCAAGAAACCAATTCTAGACTACAGTTAAGAAAATTATAGATTGTAGCTATACCCAAAGGGATGGAGAAGGCAGAAAGTCCATGCCTCCCCAGAATCAGGGAGGCAGATAAGAAATTACTTTATAGCAGCCACATTCAAGGTAACAAGGCAAGTGAGAAGTGGCCTTATGACAATTCCTCACAAGACTGCCTATCCTGCTGTTTTCATGAGAGAAAGGATCACAGGGAGTTCTACCAAGACTTAGTTCATCATCCTGAACTTGAACCTTATGTATATGGCCAATGTGGATATACGTGAGGCTACCTGGGAGCCCTAGCAGACAGTTTTACAATCAGAAGACTTATATGACTAAGATAACTGTACTCCCCAAATTATCTAGATCCTATACAATCTCAATCAAAATCATAGAAATCTTTTTCAAAGCAATTATCATGTGATACTAAAATATGCATAGATAAGCAAAACAATTAGATTAGCTAATTCTTTAAAAAAAAAGAAAAACAAAATTAGAAGATTCACACTACCCGATTAATTGAAGTTACACTAATTAAAACAAAGGGGCACCTGGGTGGCTCAGTCAGTTAATTGGGTGACTTGATTTCAGCTCAGGTCATGATCTCAGGATCCAGGGATCCAACCCCACATTGAGTTCCCTGCTGAGTGAGGAGCCTGCTCTAGGATTCTCCCCCTGTCCCCCCACCTCCTGTGCTCATACATGCGGGTTCGGTTCTGTCTGTCTGTCTGTCTCTTTCTTTCTCTCAAATAAATAATCTTAAAAGACAAAACAGTGTTGTGTTAGGGTAAAGATAGACACAAAGATCCATTGAACAGAATAGGAAGTTCAAAAATCTGTACGGACATATATTGATTTTTGAATAAGCTGCCAAGGCAATCCAGTTGAGAAAGAAGAGTCTTTTTAACAAATGACAATCAAACAACTGCTTGTTCATATGTAAAAAAAAAAAAAAGGAACCTCAACTCTTACCTCAAAAATCAACTTGAAGTGGATCATAGAACACTTGTAAAGCTTTCATAAGAAAGCATGAGAAAACCTTTTGACTTGGATTAGGCAAAGATTTTTTCAATAGAACACATAAAAGCACAAGCCATAAAAGACAAAATTGATAAACTGAAGTTAAAATTTATAACTTCTGCTCTTCAAAAGACTCTGTTAAGTAAATGAAAAAGACTAGCCACAGACTCAGAAAATATTGTCAAAACACATATTTGATAAAGGACTTGTATTCAGAATATGTAAATAATTTGTGCCACTCAATAATAAGAAAGCCAAAAGCCCAATAAAAACAAGTCCATAAAATATTTGAATAGACGCTTGGCCAAAGAACAGGTATGTATGGCAAATAGCATATAAAAAATGTTCGACATCGTTAACCTTCAAGGAAACGCGAATTAAAATCACTATGAAATACTATTAAACAAAGGTTAGGATGGCTAAAACTTTTAAAACTTGATAATACCAATTCTGGTGAAAATGTGAAGCAATTAGAACGCCAAAACATTGCTGATGGGAATGTAAAATGGAAAACAGTTAAGCCATTTCTTATAAAGGTAAATCTATGTCTATTACACAACCTCCTCCTCAGGGTTACCCCCTCAAAAGGGAAAATATATACTTTCACAAATTACTGTATGCAAATGTATATGGCAGATTTGTTTATAATCACCAAATTGGTTATAATCCAAACATCCATCATCTGGTGAATGAATAAACAAATTGTAGTACATTCATACAGTGGACTTTCTTTTTTCAGCAATAAATAAGAATGAACTGCTGATGGATGCAACAGCATGAATGATTCTCAAAAACGTGTTCCCAACTGGAAAAACTCAGACACAAAAAGCTACATATACATAGTTCTATGAGGACATTCTAGAAAAGACAGAATTTTAGGGAAAGAAATCAGATCAGGGATAACCAAAGGCTAGAGCAGGTGTGAAGGGATTGATTACCAAGGGGAATGATGGAGACTTCGGGCTGACAGAAATATTCCATAACTTGATTTTTGGTCAAGGTTATAGGTGTTTGTCAAAGCCATCACACTGAACACCTAAAAGGAGTGAATTCAGACATGTAAATTAAATCTCAATAAAGCTTACTTTATAAATAAGGCATGATCGGGGCGCCTGGGTAGCTCAGTTGGTTAAGCATCTGCCTTTGGCTCAGGTCATGATCCCAGGGTCCTGAGATTGAGTCCCACATGGGTCTCCCCCCACTCAGTGGGGAGTCTGCTTTTCCCTCTCCCTCTGCCACTCCCCCTGCTTGTGCTCTCTCGCTCTCTCTCTCAAATAAATAAGTAAAAACTTAAAAAAAAAAAAAGGCACGATCATGAGACAGAAGGAAAGCAAACAAGAAGCGAGGCTTGTGAAAGTCAAACAAAGAATATTTTTCAAAAGAGAGGGCTCCACCAACGGTATCATGCTGCTGAGGTGTCAAGAGAAAAGAAGAGTGACCCTGGGATTTGGCAGCAGAGGGATAACAAGGCCCTTGACAAGAGCAGCCTGAGGAGAGCAGTGAGGATAGACAGCCAGCTGAAGCAGATGGAGAAGAATGGGAAGCAAGGGGAAGCTTTTCTATGGAGACTGAAAGAAAAGACAGAACTGGAGGAGGAAGTGAATTGATGAAGTAAGAGGGTTGCTTTTCTATTTATTTATTAAAATTATTTATTTATTTATTTATTTGAGAGAGTGAGAGAGAGACCAAGAGAGAAGGAGTAGGGGGAGGGGCAGAGGGTGAGGGAGAAGTAGACTCCCCACGCAGGGAGCCATACATGGGGCTGGATCCTGGGACTCCAGGATCCTGACTTGAGCTGAAGGCAAATGCTTAACTGACTGAGCCACCCAGGTGCCCCTCTTTTTTTTTTTTTTAATGAAAGATATCCTCCAACCCAAATGTACACTAATGCAAACATTTATCATAAAGAAAAAAAATGATGCTGCAAAAAAAGAGGGGAATAGTTACTTAGTAAACCCTGATACATGTAGGAAATGTGTGGGATTCCCAGCAGAAGGGAGGGACTCGTCTTCAGAAACCCTCCATCCATGGGAGCAAAATGGAGTCACACTTAAACTCGACTCTGTGTAATCACATAATTGCACCCTGCTGATTTATGAACATATACATGGGGATGAAGCAGAACAGATACCATCTGAAGAGACCAGAAGGAATAGGTGTTTTTCAGGCAACTGAATCGAGCAGATTGTAACACTTGGGCAAGGCATTAAGCCTGATACTTTTTGTCAAGAGAAGTAGAAAAATAAAACGTATCTGGGTGCATACTTCTTTTCCCACAGTCAGGAGCGGGCAGGTTAATCTATGAAGACAGTTCTTCTTCACATTAAATTCATGCAGGAACTTACCACACGATGCGCAACCCCTGAATAAGTTGTGCAAGTGAAGTTTTTTTTCTTTTCTTTTTAAAAGCTGTGAAATTCTCTCCTCAGCCATATAGGAGGGCAGACAGAGAACATGAATGCATAACCCAGGGAAAAAGTTTCTGTGAAGAACTGAAGGGAATACATAGTTACTGTGTGGCTAGCAAGGAAATTATAAGAAATAGTCTTTTAGAATGGGGGGCAGGTAAGTGTTGAGAGGAAGACGTAAATGCCACTAGAGTATGGAATTCTTACACACGTTATCTACCAGAACCTGTGACAGTTATCATACTTTTCTTCTCCATGTTCTTCTCTAAAATGCACCCTATGTAGGGATCAAGGCTGGGTTACAACTGTACCTCAATTTATACATCTGGCCTTAGATTATATCAATCCTCCAGCAATCTGTAGAATTGTTTCAAATCACTGCAGGGAGAAAAAGAGACAAAACCCAGCTTTCTGTATTAGGCTGAGTTTGTCTACCTTTGTAGCACCAAGATCATAAATTGGCTGCCAGAGAATATATGTGTAATTCATCAATTAAAGGACTCAAAAATGGATTGGCTAATTAGTTGCTTCTGAATGGGAGGAAAAGTAGCAGGGACTGTACAAATGATATAAGGAAAAGCCAGATATAACCACTGGAACAGGAAGATAATAATAATTTTTATTTTCTTTTATCCCTTTGTGCCAATTCAAAAAAATATGTTCTTTACCTGACTTATTCATTTTATTCCAAAACCATATATTTTCAAAGTCGAGAAATGGTTTCTTTTACAACATAGTGCATATAATTATTCAGAATATACTTAATGGTACAAATTTACCTTTTTTTTTTTTTTTTTTTTTTTACATTTCTCTATTTTCTGACTTTCAGTGTTAGAGTCTGAAGTGTGTTCCTCTTCCAGAGATGATTGTTAGCAATTATGAGTTTTAGGCTTCTGTGGTGCCTACCCTTGGGTACACACACAATTACATTTCACCTCCTCTTATCACTGTAGTTCACTTTTTCCTCCTCTATGACCTTATATCCTTCTTCAATATAGCATCTTTTGTGTCTTTTGTACTCCTAACATTTTTATGATTCAACACAATGCTGGTTTATTCTGTCCTGTCTTTTTGCTCCAAGCTCTGTGCGCCTGAATTTTTGTAATAGATGGTAAATGTGGAGTTCTTTTCATTAAAAGTAATCTTTTTTTTTCAAAGCAGTCTTTGAAAGCTGCTGATTTGTTATGAATGTTCAAGGAAGAATTAAACTTCTAAAAGTGGCAGCATGCTGCTCGAGCAGAGGCCAATGCATTTGTGTGGTGTAAGGTATACAAAACAGGAGGGCAAATTTCTCAGCTGTAACAGACATCACAAAATAGTAGCAGGTGTGACAACTGCTAGATTGAAAATGGTGTATAATCTAGCAAACTGTATGAAAACAAAGCCAATCTGAAATGACTCAGAATTATACAATTCAATATCAGTCATGTCACTTCTTCAGAAGATGAGCTTTAAGGACCACAACCAAATCAGCAAGGACTGAAATATTTATTCTACAGGTAATCCCGTTGTCACAAAAAGACCCATTACCCAGGCATCCCTGGCCAAGTAGGAACAGAAATATGGAAAGTGTCAATTCTGGAAACTATGCATGACCCAACCTGGGACCAAAAGATGCTGTCTATAGTTAGTCCTCTTTTGAGAAATACAGGTATTTCCACAGGAGATGTCCTTTGAAACAACACATTCTCTGTTACCCCTTGGTTACAATTCCATCAGAAGGTACACTTTCTTGATGAGAGAATACCTTTATTAACCTGTACCCTAATCGCTCCAAACTCTGTCACGTTCTTGCCTGCATTAGCTTCACCATGTTTCCCTTCTTGCATTCCTAGTATACTCGGGCAGATCAACAGCCATCTCCAGCAAACCCCACCAAACCTCTGGTTTTACCACTTACAAGAAAGATGCAAAAATTCTTTTGCTGAGGCCTTGGGATATTTCATTTATGAAAGTCCAGAATGCAGCCAGAACTTACTCATTAGTTCTATGCTCCTTTGCCTTGCCATCTCTTCAATTCTTGCAAATGGTTTTGTTGAAGAAGGCCTTGAATGGATGATAGGGTTCCACAGACAGAGCCCCTGCCCTTTGCTTCTTGTTGGAAGTGTTGGCTTCTAGTTCTCATTTGGCTGTCTACAGAACTGCTTTGGGCATATCAACTTAATCTCCCTGGGTCTCATTTTTCCCCCAAGTAAAATTAAGGGGATGTGCTAAATTATTTCTAAGTTTCCTTCCAACTCCAACATTTAATTATTTCATTCAGACAGTGTTGAATGTTCTCTAGAGTTTTCCATTCATCAGAATTTTCAGAATGAATGACTTGTTGATGAAAGCTTGTTGAGAATTTTGGCCTTCTGAGTGTTCAGCATAACATTAGTCTACTTTTCTCGTAAATCTCATAAATCCCTGAAAAAGACTTAACTATTAAAGAGGCCCTGATGACAGTTGGTTAGCTCAATGAAAGATAAAAGGCAATGCTCCGGTTAAGAGGACCCTTTCACTTCAATAAAAAAATTGGCAAATTCGAATTCCTAGCAGTGAGCCAACGTTAGAAGTTTTTGAAATACTCTGGAGACCACAGTCTACAACCCCCACAAAAGACACATGGATTCTGTGGCAAGAATCATCAGGCTGGAATGATGATACGATCCAAGAATCGATTAACCACAGCATGAGCTTTAACACTTGGAGAAATGTCATCAACACGAAGGGAAAGAAAGTGAATCATCTATGTGCCTAGGCAAAGTTTCAAAAAAGAGTCTGAAAGTGAAGAACAGATGGTGAGATGACAAGCCAAAGATATCTGACATTTTCCCAGCATCTCTAAGACGGCAGCATTTGTAACATGGTGAGTGACAAGACCAACTATTAAGTATTTATGATTTATGAAGGACCTTTTACAGGTTCGGCATGGTACAGAACACTGGATGATGTAAAAATGAATAAATAAGAGACATGCAAACCCATACTCTTGCCCAGCAGGAGCTTACAATCTTACTGGGGAAACCATGAAATAGTAAGACCATTTATTTTCTGTTGAGAACAAGAGAAAGAATGGGATTGTCAGGGAAGGATGACATCAAAGAATTACTCAACGGCCTACTTTCCCTCTCTACTCTGTTTCAGGGAGAAAAATGTTCAACCTGGATAAGAATGCTTAGGCATGGAATAAAATCAAGATGGTCATAAAGAAGAGGCTGTAGGAAATTAACTATTTGCTTTAAATGAACCTGAGGGTCTAGAAGAATTATATTCCATTATACTACCAAAAACTCGGAGGAGATTACAAAAATCATTGACAATTATTTAAAAAATACACGGAGGATAAAAGAAGGGTGAGAACCATGGGGAAATATTCCCTAGATTTGAAAGACAAGGGGTGAAAGATTGCATCTAGATATGTATCATCAAAATAAAAGACACCTTGAAAATTAGAACAAACCATTAATGAGATGATTTGTGATCACTTAGGATAGAGAGGGGGACTTAATAAAAGTCAGCACACTGGGGGTCTATTTATTTAAGAGATATTAAGACTTCAGTGAGAGTGAAACAGAAAATTCTATGCCAGAAATACATCTGAGTTAAAAAAAAAATAAAACAAACAAACAACATTCTGTAAAGACTGCTACTTATCTACTGCTTCCCAATCTTCAGTATGAGAACCTTGGTTGTAACTTAACTAGATGGCACTGCAAACAAAAAAAATATGTTTTGAAAACTCATGCTCTTAATACAAACTGTATATATTGTGCCACACATCACACAACAAAGTAAAGGGTCCACGGAGCCGGTCGTAGGTCCACTTGCTGTCTCCAGTAACTTCTGACTGAGCCAAGTGCCCCGGTGATGTTCTGTTGAGCCACATCTGAGTGTCCCACAAGAATTTTCCCAAGCCGATCTCACCGGGATGTCACACCTGAGTTTTAGAACCATGACCACTTGATGTCAATCTTTAAAAATGTCTTTCTCATCCCTTAGAACTGCACCTTTATCAGTGGATTTCTGTCGAGGCTTTACTTATCTACAGTATGCTCCACAAAATGCTGGCTGCTGTCCTTAACAGATAGCGGGAATCTGTGTCAGGGTGTGGTGATTGTCTCTCTATCAAAGCTGAGTGGAGCATTCTTGTCTGTGCCATCCTCTGTATGATCTTCGCCACTATCTGCTGCCCCAGAATGCTGCACTAATGGAGGAGATGGTTCTAGAAAGTTTTTGGCAGAAGGGATTACTTTATGTTTGGAGTTAGAGCTGAAAACTGGGTCCCCCTGCACAACACAATACTGTTCACTCTATTAAAGATGGCTACAAAACGTGGCTTGTCACAGTTGCAAAAAATACAAAGCGATAAGGGGTAACCATGATGCAGGATGACAGAATCAAGGTTCCAGATGATCTCTAGGTTCGATAATAGGGGTCAATTAAAGAGATGGATTTTTAAATAAGTAATGAGTGAAAACATTTTACATTCTGATTTGATTTAATTGATTGTGCAGGTAGCAGGGGGGTGGATTATCTAGCTTAGCAAACGTTTCAGTGATAAAGGTATAGGGGTTTCAATTGCTCCCAAGCTCAACAGGAAAGTACAAATGACTAGCAAGTATTGAATGGAAATTGAGGTCCCACTAATATAAATACAGTGTCCCTTGAGGAATGATACCAGTCCCATATCACTTCACACTCTCCAGTCTTCATCTAGTGCATGGTATTTTACATTGCATGCTGGATTTTAAGGACAACCGTTGTCAATCTTCACCTCTTGCTTATTACCTCATTTGTTCCTGGCTATAGGCCGTACTGTACTTGGCGGCAGGATGGCAGAAGAAGATAATGTGTATCAGTTATCAATTCTTGCAGCTTCTCCCAATTTCTGAAATCCTTTACATCAATCAGTGCCCCCCGCCTTGAAGTGATCACACCATCCTTTCCTTATGTTGAAAATCTCTATTTTGGGGTTGCCATTCCTCCATACCTGTGTTTTAGTGCTATGAGAAGAAACTAGGCTTTTGCCAAAATCGTTGCTCACTTCAGAGGAGTAAGGATTTGTTGTTCCGTGCAATGAAAAGTCTTTCATCCTCATGAATCAGAGGATCACATAGTCTTGTCATTCTTGATTGCGCTGGCCCAGTGCCAGTAGATTCAGTTATCAGTCACGGTTGTAAACAAAAATTTAAATTGACACTATGGGGATTTATTTATGATATTTATGATATGAAAGGTTCCATGAGAGTTACCAATCAAGCTCTAAGAAGAGTCACCAATACCACCAAATTAGGGTCACTAAATGAGGGCCATCAGGATTATGAAGGCTAATAAACAGCATCTAAGAACACTAGAAGGGGAGTAGTCCTAGAGGCAGACCTGGGATCAATGAAGGAAAGCTATTTGCATTTAGAGTTCAGAATAGAAAATCTAACAAGATCTCTCCAAAAATGGAACAGATAGCCTTCTGAGGTCAAAGTTCCCCAACATAGGAAGTGTTCTAATTTCTCAGCAGAATGGGTTTAACCAAGAGGAATTTTTATAACAGCACAGAATTATTTTGTTAAAGACTCTTATCTTTTGTCTATTTTAACAGCTGCTGAACACAACGAAAGCATTTTCCAATTGGTCTTGAATTGTTTCAAAAATTACAGGGAAATTTGTAATAGTTCTACAATCTTAATTTGAGACATGGAATTAGTATAGAAATCCCAAATGTTTTAAAGGTACCATGTTTAGAAAAGGTTAAAATAATATAGTATTGCACTATATGTAAAATATATATATAATATATATTTTATATTAAATATAGTGCAAGGAGACACAAGTTTGGTTTTGCTGTTGTTCTCTTATTGTTTTGGTTGTTTTTGTCTTTCCAGTGGTGAAAGCAAGAGTAGGAAAAAAAATCTAAATTTAACTTTCTTTGAACATAAAGAAATAAAACCAATAATAAGTTTAGATATATTACTTTCTTTCTACTATAGAAAATAGCTTTATAAGACTACAAAAAGATTTTCTTTCAGTCTATCGACCCAGTTAACCACCCAACTGGTAGATTTTGTAAAGTGGTAAAAAAAGAATGGTTGAGTTGATTGAAAACATTTTTATTAAAGCATTTTAACTGACTTTATTTTTTAAAAAAGATTTTATTTATTTATTTGAGAGAGAGAGAGAGGAAGGGAGAGAGAGAGAGCACGAGCAGGGGGAGGGGCAGAGGGAGAAGCAGACTCCCCGCTGAGCAGGGAGCCTTGGGTTCTATCCCAGGACCCTGGGATCATGACCTGAGAGGAAGGCAGAAGCCTAACCGACTGAGCCACCCAGGCACACCTAACTGACCTTAATACCTAGCATTCATTGCTTTGTGTCGTTAGTGTTTCACCTTATTTTGCATATTTAAAAGCATAAAATTATGAGGCCATTGTATTAAATTTAAGTATAGAATATTTAACTCTGTAATACGTAAACTATAATGTCATAACTGAAATTGAACAGGGCACTGTTAAGGATTATTTTCGGTGCAATCACAAAAGAATGATAAAGATATGAGCATCATACGAAGTGTGTTATAAGGTAACCATTCACAGCTGCTAGGAGCTTATGATCATGAAGCAAAAACAAAAAATTCCCAGAGTTCTTAATGGGAACAGGTGATAAGGGATTGTTAATACTCTTCTTAAAATCATTAAATAAATATTGCCAAGGATTGAAATGGATTGATAAAAGATGATAGTCAAGTAGAATTGGCCACGATCTATCTTAAATCAAGTAAAAGGCAATTCTGTGATAACATCTTATTTCCTGGAAAGGACTTTGACTTTTCTCTAATATGCCCATTTCATTATCAATAAATAAAGACATTCAGTAATAAGCTGTATTCTAGATTTTTTGATTAAAACATGTTATTGGAGTACGACATATAAACCATATATTAAAGCATACATATAGAAAAGGGCAGAAATCATTTGTGTGCAGTTCAATGAATTATCATAAAATGAGCCCACCCATGTAACTACCACCAAGATCAAGAAATAGAATATCACTAGTATTCTAGAAGCTTATTTGCAACCCCTGCTTCCTCACTAAAGGGAACCTATCCGGATTTTTAATACCACATACTGGTTTTACCTGTGTCCAAACATTTTATAAAGGGAATCTTACAGTTTGTACTATTTCAGATCTAGTTTCTTTCATCCAATGCTACGTTTGTGAGATTCATCCATATTGTTTTATATAACAAGAGTATGTTTGTTTTCATTGCTGCATAGTATCCCCCGTGTGAACAAACCACAATTTGTTTTTCTGTTCTTCTGTTGATGAGCATCCAAGATGTTTGATATTTGGAACTATTATGAATATTTTGTTACATCTGTGTGTGTGTGTGTGCACAGATGTAAGGATTTCTGATGGACATATAAGAGTAAACATGCTAGGTATAGACTATGTGTATCTTCAAATTTAGTAGCTACTGCTTAACATTTTCCCAAATGGATTTATAAATTTTTATTACACCCCCAGTGTAAGAGAGTCCCAGTTCCACATCTTTACTAACACTTGGTGTTATTGGTCTTTAGAATTCTTTTCATCCTGATGAATTTGCAGTGCTGTTTCATTGTGTTTTAATTTGCTTTGCCCTGATGACTACTAAGGTTACACTTTTTTGTATCTTTATTGACTCTTTGGATATATTCATCATATAAGTTCCTCTACAAGTTTATGCTCATTTAAAAATTGTACTGATTTAAAAAAATTGTACTGATTATTTTTTTCTTTTTCTTTTTTCTTTTTGTTTGTTTTTTGTTCATTTTCTTTTTTAGTTGTAGAAGCTTTGCATATATTTTGGAAACAAGTGTCTTGATGGTTTATATAGTGCAAATATATTTGCACATTTTCTGGTTTGCCTTTTCGTTCTCTTAACCAAATCTTTGGTAAATATAATATCTTAATAATATATGCATATCTTTATGAATGTTTTCCTTTATAGCCAATTGATTTTTGTTTCCTATTTAAGACATACTTAACTACTTTATAATTTTGAAATATTTTCCTATATTATCTCTTAGAAATTTTATTGATATACTTTCAATATTTAGGGCAACAATCCATTTGAAAATTTTTTTTGTCTATTATGTGATTTCAGGCCAAGTTTTGTTTTTCCATAGGTATACCCAGTTGACCTGGCACCATCTATTCAAAGACTGTCCATATATTCAGACTCTTTACTCTGTTCGATTGATTTCTTTGCCTTTCATTGTGCCAACACTATGTTGTCTTAATAAAGGTAGCTTCAGAATGTCTTGAAATCTAGTAGAATAAGTACTTCTAGTTAGTTCTCCTTCTTTGAGATTTTCTCAGCCCTTGTTGGCTTTTAAGTTTCCATACGAATTCCAGAAAATACATGCTAATTCCATTAAGAAATCTTATGTTACTTTTATTGGCATTGCATGGAAATGATAAGCCAATCCCAAGTCTTTGGCAGAATTCCCTGGTGAAGTCGTTTGGCCCCATAGTTTTTTTATTTTCTTACTTCAACTCCACTGAGATTTAATTTACTGTTCTCCTAATTTCTTTAGATAAACATTCAAAACATTGATTTTCAACCTCTCTTCTTCTCTGATTTATGAATCTAGGACTATGTATTTTCCTCTGAGCCTGGCTTTAACTGCATCCTCAAAGTTTTGATATACCACACTTCATATGATTGTAATCCTCCAAAATTTGTTAAACTTACTTTACTGCCTACATTTTGTTAATGTTCTATATATACTTGAAATGAATATATATTCTGTAGTTGCTACGTGCGGTGTTCCACATGTATAATTTACATTAATGCTTAAGGTGCACATTTAGGATTATTTAAATTTTCCCAGTGGAATGAGCCTTTTTATTATTATAAAAAGACCCTTTTTGTATGTGTTTTAGTATCTTTTGGATACTGTTTACATAGAATACCTTTATTTGTCCTTTAACTTTTAACATTTCTGAAATCCTATATTCAAGATGAGTATTTTATAAGCAGCAAATGATAATTTTTTTGGTTTTTTAGTCTGAAAATTTTGTCTTCTGATTGAAATATTCAGTTGATTTATATTTAATAAAATTACTGGCATTTGAGGGTTTAAGTTTACCATTTTACTATTTACTTTCACTTTCTATTTGTCCCTACCTTTCTTTGTTCCTTCTTTTTCTTTTTTATTGCATTATTTTTAACCAAATAAAACAATTTCATTATTTTATTTGCTCACGACAACTTGTTAGTTGTACTTTGATTTACTATTTTTCTAATGGTTACTCTAGAAATCACAACATGCATTTTCTACTTCTGAATGTCTAATATAGATTCATACTTTTACCACTTCCTGGACAATTAAAAAATACTAGAATACTGTAACACTATTTACTGCCATACGTGCTATTGATGTTATGTATTTTAATATTCAATATATTATTTTTATTATCATCTCATATGCCAATATTCATTCACATTTGTCTTTTTACTTTTTTTGCTGCTCTGCATTTGTTCCTGCATCTCGGAAATGCCATAGGGAATTGTCCCTCCTCCCCAAATAATTTTATTAATTATTTCTTTTAGTTTGGGTTTGCTGCTGATAAATTCACTTCATTTTTATGCGTCTTAAAATAAATACTTATGTCCTGGTTTTTGAAGGGTGTTTTCACTGAATATACATGTCTAGATTGTTGTTTGAAGATCATTGTTGTTCCATTATTTTTTAGCTTCTTTTTTAATGTTTAGAGGTATACTGTCATAGGTAATGTGTCTATTACATATTAGACCCCCAGTATTATACTATAAATTGCTGGCAGAAGCATATATGTGTAATACCTTTGCTAATCACCCAACCTTATGGCTTAGTGGCCTGAGTAACATCCGTTTCTTTCTGGATAACTTTGACTGAACAATCACTTGATGTCCCAAAATCATTTGTTCAGCTTCTATTTGGTCCATGTAGCAAATGAATAGCTGTTTCTCAAAAAGAAACTGGGTTCGTGGAAAATAGAGCAAAACTTTATTCTAAAATCCTTCAGTTCTGTGCTATGATTATCTAATGGGAAATTGTCAGAAGCTCTAAACAGAATTCATACTTGCCTCAACACTTGGTTTGGATCGTCTCTATAAACTGGACCTGCTTTAGAGCTTTCTCAGGCAAGATACTTGCTAAATGGATCAGAGGCACACACCCAGATATGGGATGTGTCATCTCCAAAATCCTAAGATGACCACCAAGTCTCATCTTTCAGTAACATATGGTGTAAATTTCAGCAGCATATTTTGCATTTGAGAGCTCCTATTCCTACATAGTACAAACCACTAGAATTTGTATTTTTATGGCATTCACTTTCCACCATCTAACTAACAGCTGTATTACTAAGGCAGGTAGGGTAGTACTTCTCTAACTTTCTGGCTAAAGGACCAACTTTTTTATTTTCCTTACTTTGTTATTTGTTGATACTTTTATCATCTACAAAATCCCATACTTGGATGTTGTATCAATGTCATATTGCTACAAAGGTTTCTGAATGCATGTTCTTACATAATGTAGGTATCTTGCCATGAACTGATAACACAAAGTTTATGCACCAGCACCTGAAATACCTATAATGTGCCAGATTCTGTTCTAGATACTACGAATCAAAAGAACAAAACAGACAAGTCCCTGCTTTCAGGGAGTTTATGTTCTAATGGAGAAAGAAAAAAAATAAAGAATAGAGATATTAATAATTCAATATCTGGTGATGATGAGTATTATAAAGAAATGGTAAGACATTATCAGAGCAAACAGAATGATGGATGGGTGCTATTTTAAATAGACTGATCAGGAAGGCTTCTCTTAATCAGATGACACTGAAGATGAGAGTAAATGAACAAGCCAAACAAAGACTGTAGAAATGAGTATTCCAAGCAGTATAATAGCCTTGCAAAGGCTTTCATTAAGGATCACCCTTAGCCTGTTCTAGGAGTGGGAAGAAGGACCCTGTATCTAGAGTAAAGGGAGCAGGGAAAAGTGATAGGAATTGATGGTTGGCCATCTACGGCTGGAAGCTTTGTTAAGAACTTGAACTCTTGGGCATTTCAAGTGTGATAACAATGGGCAACTATTTATTATTTTTTAAAGATAACAGGTTCTACTGTGCTGAATGGTCGAATTCGAGGGCCTCACCCTGGTCTATGCCTTCTAAAAGCCTTGTATAAAGCAAATTAATTTCAACACATTAGTGTCAGCGAGCAGGGATTGTAAATTGATGGCTGGATAATGTAGATTTTTAAAAAGCTTTCTCTATGGCTATACATATAGGGAGCAAAGAAACTTACATTTCTTAAATGGTTCCAGTCATTTCTTCCCGCCAGTATTCAAATTAACCAGTTGCCATATGGAACCATATTCCAGTGACAAGACAACTTCCTAAGGCAGTTGAGGATAAAGACATCTATCTCATGAATTCCTTGGAGTGTGGGGAGAAGGGTTTATGAATTCCTTTTTGCTCCCGCTGCTGCCACTGTAAGCAGGCTGTCTGGTTTAAGCCACCTGTGGCTACTCCATTTGTTTAAAACTCTTTTTCTTTGATTTTTATCGCTTAGAGTTTGGAGGTTTGTTTTTTTAACCATGACATCCAAACCCTATTGAAAATGTAAAGGGGGCAAGGAATATATATATGTGTTCCATTACATATATTCTGTATATATTCCATATATATATATGTATATATATATGATCAAATTCTAATATTTGGGTAGATTACATCTACAGTATTTGCTTTAAGGTGCTGTTAGATTAATTGTATTTAAATTATGCTATTCCCCCAGAGTGCCTTATAACCATTCAGTAAAACAGTTCTTCTCTTTAACATTCATTTTGAGCTTTACTAGGGGATCTTTTACTAAACTAAATGAATTTTCTGAGGAATAATTTAACAGGAAAATAATTTTATAAAATCAAAAGAATATATTTGGTTGCATTTAGTTTTTCTCTCCTTTTAATAAAAAGGAAAAAAAGAAAAGCTATTTACCTGAAGTTAAAGTCAACTCACAATTTAAAAGACAAAATAGACAACCTCCTTCTTTTTTTAAGAGACTGGATTATAACTTCGAGCATCTCTAGGAAGAGTACAGAGCAATCTGGGGGCAGAATTATAAGATAATGTGTTCTAGAGGCATCAGAATCCCACTAGTTTTCAAACCCCAATTTATCCACATCATCTTCTGGAAGGGTGTATGCCCACAGCCTGCCAAAGGACAGCAGGTCATGGAAGTCCAAATCTCTGTCTACAGCTGTCGGGAGCTGGGATGTCCCCCTTGCCCCGTATGAGAAAGTGGGAGGGAAGAGGAGGGCATTGGGAATTGTGGGTGTGAGAATTATGAAGGGGAACAGAGACTCAGTGTTAGTCTTTGTTGGGTGTCAAAATGGAAGAGACTCTAGAACCAGGACCCCAGTAGCGACTTTTAGGCAAAATGCATAGAGAAGATAAGAAAATCTTCTAAAGGAAAGAAAATCTGAAGCAAATGTGCAGAAGAGACCCAAAAGCCCCAGGGAGACAAAAAGCCTGACTTAGCCACTTGTGAGATCCAACTTTACCTTCTACCTCCCCCTGTTTTCTTTCATACATTCACCCTTTCATTTAAGCTGATTTAAGTCAGTTTCTGTTTCTTGAAAACAATAAGGCTCATCAAAGCAGGCAGATTATAGACTAAACGAATATGGGCTAGTTTACGTTAGTTAATTTTTCTGGGCTTCCTAAGATGGAGATTTTAATATTTTTCCTATGTACCTCACAGGGTTGTCATGGAATCAGGTCAGAGACTCCTTGTGCAAGTGCTTCGTAGATTAAATACTGTTGAAACCTAAGTCATTGATAACTTTCTCATCATTGTAATTTAAAAGAGGCAGACATAAGAGAGGTTTGCCAGACCTAGGCAGCATTGTGTTGAGATAGCCCCCAATTTCATTATTGGAACAACCCTAGTTTACTGGCCACTCACAAGTCAAGTTCTGTGCTTTACATTTATTGTCTCATTTAACAGCAAAGGTATGAAAATAACTCCATGTCGATATTTTAAAATCACTTGTAAATCAATTTATAGATACTATAGCTAAATGCTTGTTTGAAGTAGTGAGGCAGGAGAACACAGCAATGTCATGCATGCAACAATGGTGTTAAAAGTATAAAATGAAAGGCTTTATGCAATAAATGAGACTGGCTATTTGAGAGGGTTCAGGGAGAAGCTGCTTAACATTATATCAAAGACGGTCTGCATTTTCAGAAAGGAAGAAGAGCTGTACATTTTTTTTCACCAAAATTTGGTAACTGAACATATGGACACTATAAAATAATTTGTTAAAATAAAAAGAACTGGAGGGGCACTCGAGTGGCTCAGTCATTTGAGCATCTGACCCTTGATTACAGCTCAGGTCATGATTTCAGGGTCGTGAGATCAAGGCCAACATTGGGCTCCATGCTGAGTGGGGATCCTAATTACGATTCTCTCTCTCTGCCCTCCCCCACCCTCACGCACATGTGTGATCTCTCACTCTCTCTAAAACAACAACAACAACAACAAAAAGAACTGGAGTGTTTTTGTTTGATTATAAATACTATGAAAGTGGTATAAACTTTCATGGATATCAAAGGAAGTTTTTTCTTTTTTTTTTATTGAAGTATAGTTGACATGCAATATTATATTAGTTTCAAGTGTACAGCATCCTGATTCAACAATTATATATGTTACAAAATGCTCAACATGATAAGTGTAGTTACCATACAAAGTTATTACAGTATCATTGACTATATTCCCTATACTGTACTTTTCATTCCTGTGACTCATTTATTTTATAACTGGAAACTTGAGGAGATTAAGAGGGACCTGTTTTCTTAATAAAATGCATCAATTACTGGGGCAGGATGAGATTCATTAAATAATCAGATCAAATTCTTGTTTTCCAATTTAATAAGTAAAAAAAGTAAATGCATATAATTCACTTGAAGGGGTTGTTTCTTTTTCTTTTTTTTTAAGATTTTATTTATTTATTTGAGAGAGAGTGAGCATGAGCAAGGGGGAGGAAGTAGAGGGAGAGGGAGAAGCCGACTCCCTGCTAAGCAGGGAGCCCCGACATGGGGCTTGATCCCAGGACCCTGAGATCATGACCTGGGCCAAAGGCAGACGCTTCACTGACTGAGCCACCCAGGGACCCCAGTAGTGGTTGTTTCTAATATAACACAATAAAGAAATAGGAAGAACACTACTGACAAAGATCTTTCCATATTGAAATGAAATTTTTTTTCTCTAGTAATAATCAGCACCAACTGTATTAAGGCTCATCTCCTGTCGATAATATAAATTTTTTTGTTCATTTTCTTGAGAGCTGCCAGAAAATAAAAGACTGTGGAAAACAACGGTGGGAGGGACCCTTTAATTATTTGCTAGCTCAGTTTCCAGTTACATCTACCACAATTATCTAGTGTGGACTGGCAGGGAAGGGAACTTTAAGGATCAGATATTTGCTCTAATAATTCTTTCTGCCACTACTGTAGAAAACAAAAGACATGTGTTAATTTGTGGCAATATCCTTTATTGTATTCTATTTGTAGGTGTAGAATCATTTGATTTCTCTTTTTGGCAAATGGATGGCCAAACAAGCATCTCTTAAGTTTGTTGAACAAAAGAATAGAGAGAAATTGTTGAGATTCGAGTTATCATTCTAAAGAGTACTGTTACTTATGGGGACGGCAAAAGCATATGTATTTAAGAAACAAAACAAAGGAGCAAAGGGGAAAAAAAAGAGAGAGGCAAACCAAAAACAGACTCTTAACTATAGAGAACAACTTGATGGTTACCAGAGGGGAGGTGGGGGGGGGGTGGGGAATAGGTGATGTGGATTAAGGAGTGCACTTGTCCTGAGGAGTATTGAGTGATGTCTGGAAGTGTTGAATCACTATATTGTATACCGGAAACTAATATTAGACTGTATGTTAACTTACTGGAATTTAAATAAAAGCTTTTAAAAAATAAAATAAAATAAATTTAAAAAGCCTTTGTAACCTCAATTTTTTAAACAATTTTTAAATAATTTCTTAAATAATTTTTCTTAAATCTTAGACTCCAGGCCCCACCAGGACCAGCATCAAAACTTCTAAGCAATTTTCCAACACTGATTTCCTTGCGCCACCCCCCCATAACCTCTGAGTAAGTATTTTCTGAATCTCAA
Source organism: Zalophus californianus (assembly GCF_009762305.2). Taxonomy (NCBI): domain Eukaryota; kingdom Metazoa; phylum Chordata; class Mammalia; order Carnivora; family Otariidae; genus Zalophus; species Zalophus californianus. Next base: position 120,122,370 of record NC_045598.1, on the reverse strand, counting down.
TCAGCACATTTGTCCTGCCACCTGAAAAAAGGCAGCCCATTTCACGTAAGTGGTTTGCTTCTTCAGTGCCCCCTGTTGGTTTGGGATTGGCAACTAAAAGATTAGCCAGCACAGAATCAGTGCCGCCCAAAAGAGGAGAGATCATGGTGTCAAATGAACATCCGTTTATCTTGATGAATTCTCCATGTGAAACTCAGAAATGGTTCGAACATCCTGACTGCATGATGGTGGTGGTAGTGTTTTATTAATTGATGTGGAATTAACTAATTTCCATTTAGTTCTCCAAATTTCCGCTTCTCTGCCATTTAGGAACGCTCCTTGTTGATCATATAGCATGAAAACCATGCCTTTTCCATTTTTAAATGACGAGTCTCTAAATTTAGTTAAGGCAAAGCAAATTTCAAAACTACAAATGCAAATGCCTGAGCGTATGTGTGGCTTGAGATGGCATTGCCAGGTCGTTGGGGTAAATGCCCGTGCCAGGCACCTAGTGAATACAGAGATGGTCTTATGCCCTCTCTGGTTGATAATACATTTGTAAGAGATGATGATATGAATGTCCTATTTTCATATGGCACAGAAATAAAATAAAAACATTGTAGGATCGCATAAACTGGTGATCCTCCAGTGGGGTGTGAAGGTCATTCCTTCATGAATTCAGAAATCTCCCACATCTGAATATCAACGTGCAAATGCATTATGTAACATAATACTGCATGTTTATACTTTATACATTTTAATGAAATATTAAACAGGCTTATTTTGAGTTGATAATATAAATTGCAGTAGAGGTCATGACAGTAAAATGAATGCCATCATTTTCCTGGAACAGTTTTTCTTTTCTTTTCTTTTCTTTTTTTTTTTTTTTTGAAAGCTCTTCACTTCTTTTACAACCTAGGAATAATCAAAGTAATACAATTATAAAAATACCTATCATATCTTACCTTCCTGATACTTTCCCGTCCACTCCCTGCCTTTAGTAGAAAGAAATAGGATTCCCTACATATCTCAATGTCCCTCTCAGCTGCCTCCTCTCCCAAAAGGTCATAAAGTCAAAGGCTAATTGGTTACAAAAGATTCTGCGCAGGTGACAAGTTGTCCTATGGAAGAAACTCATCTGGATGTCTATTTCCTCTTCATTTCTTCGTATTAAAGTGTTCTGCTATACGGTAGGCATAAAATTAATAGGCAGTTTGCATAACATTTACAATAAATTGCCAGATAAAAAAGCTTTCTCAGCTGTGTGATTCTGAAAGTGAAGGAACAGAACTATAAACTTTATTCTTCACTTGTCCTGCTGCCAGCATGTTGTCTCAAACATCTGCTTGGGTAATATGTCATATGCAATAGCCGGTGCAGGTTAGGCCAGTACATAATAGAAGTAAATGTATTTTTAAATGCCAGGTTTTAAAAGAAGACAGGCCTGCTTGGTATCTCATTATAAGCGAAATGACTTTTCATGTCATCCCATCGGTGGTCATGCAGCTTTGGGGAGAGTTTCAAAGGTCAACATCCATAACTCTTTATTCTTTACTCATTCACTATTTTCTCATGGGAGAAATGCAGGAAGACTTATTTTCTAAGTGGACTTGCATTTCATCTAAGAAATGAAAAAAATTGTTGCTCCGAGTTTCTGTATATGCCAACCATCCCTTTGATTTGATATGTACTGTTACCAGAGGAATAAAACATCACAGGGAAAAAACAAGCTTAAGCGCTTTTTCTGTCCTTACATCCAAAGTGCCCAATCACAGAAAATACATCTAAAATAATTGAAGAGATACCTAGAGACCATCCCTCCATGTAAATGAGAAAGGTATATACTTTCTTTAGAACTGCAAGATACAGACTTCAGGAAAACATATTTCACATTCTTTTAGTCCATGCATCATCATCCAATAAATTCCATTAAAAACGGTCAATAGGGGCGCCTGGGTGGCTCAGTTGGTTAAGCGACTGCCTTCGGCTCAGGTCATGATCCTGGAGTCCTGGGATCGAGTCCCGCATCGGGCTCCCTGCGCAGCGGGGAGTCTGCTTCTCCCTCTGACCCTCTCCCCTCTCATGCTCTCTCTCTATCTCATTCTCTCTCTCTCAAATAAAAAAAAAAAAAACGGTCAATAGTATTAACAACACAAAGGAGTTAGAGACAAGAGAAAACAAAGATTCCAGCCTGTCTCCAGTTTGTTCATTCATTCCCTCTTCTAAGCTCTTTAGATACAAGAATGGCCAAGGTTGTCCATGTCCTTGCTTTTGCTCCAGAAGATGGAGATGAATAAGCAAAATTATGTAAGGCATAGGAGCTTTGGGTGGAAAAAGTAAAACATACGAAAAGTATCTGAGGATTGTTAGTTTCTTCTATTGAGTATTCTTGAGTCATGTTTTTGTTGGCAAATTCAGAGAGGGAGAGATCAAAGGAAAAGGTGGCCTGGTCAGTCAGTTGTGTGGGGACCTGGACAACCCCTAGAGAAGATGGAGCATTAGCATCACACATTCACAGGCTGGAGCAGCAATGCACTTGGAGAGTTGATAAGGATCCTTCTTGACCATTAAAAATATTCTTTTCGCCCCTCACCACTCACTCCCCACCCCCTAATTAACTGTCCTGTCTACACTAACTGCTCATCCCTCTGCAAAATAGCTATTAAGAAACCCTGGTATTACCTGCCAACTGGATTATCTAATTTCCACTTTTGTGTACTTCTCCCTTCCATTAAGACGCACATGCTCTCTGCTGTCTTCCCTCAAGTACCTTGGTGAATCATTGGGCGTATAATCCAATAATATGGATCAAGATAAAGTGAAAATGGCAGAGAGTGGTTTTTAATATGTTAGCCCTATCAAGGGCTTCTAATAGCTCCAGATAAACAAAGCAGGAAAATGTCGACATTCCAGAAATTATGGCAGAGACAATGGGAGAGTTATCTTTAGAAAATGAGACTTTTAAAATTTGCTCAGAGCAAAACGACCAGAGCCATGTCCTTCTATGCAAGTAATGCTGACTTTATACCATTGCCTGCTGATCAAATTATTTGGAGGACAACCAGACTTTGTGTACCTACTGACATGATGCTGTGTGAATACGGCAGCCTCACCTGTGACTATTCCTCACAAACATGTTTAACCTGAATTTAATCAAGTTCTTAGATCTAACTCTCAGATTATGGGAAATACAGACAAAAGAAGAGCAAGTTTTAAAAACCCATGAGGAAACTATAAGACAAATCAAAAGACGAAAGCTTCTGAGACAATTGGTCTGATCCTTCAAAGAATCAATGGATGATTTATGCATGACAGAAACTTAAGAAGCTAATAAACTATTGCAGCAAATTATCCTGGAATGATTATGATTTTTTAAAATGACTATCAGAGGTACTTTAATAATGATTGCTGAAATTTGAATATGGGCTAAGTATCAAATGATAATTTTAAAATATTGTTAATGTTGTTGGCTGTGATAATGGCATTGGTATTATGTAGGATAAGGTCAGTGGTTTTTTTGGAGGTGCATGCTGAAGCATTTAAGAAGTATCACGATGAGATGGTCCAGCAAGTGTAGAAAAGGTTAACATTTATAGATAGATGATAGATAGATAGATAAATATGGATATATATTTTACTTTTTTGTGTGCTTAAAGACTTTTAACATTGAAAATGGCTTAAACTTTATTATTTATTTTTCATAAATGGACAGAGTTCTTTCTATAGAGCAACACAATTTTTAACCTCATGGAATTTTAGTATAATAAGTCTCATTTACTCAGAACTCTGGATGGAGTCATTCTAGAAATCTGCTTCTTCCAGATAATCAAGTTAACACCTTATGTGTTACAAATGTAAAACGTTCATTTGAAATCACCATGAAATTATCTGTTCTGATAAGTAGAATTTATAGAATATAATGGAATTATTTCTTACTGAATTTAAGTCATTCTTATAAGTGATTGATCTTGTCACAATCATGATGCAACAATTATGACTGGAGTTAAGCTAATGCTGATGTAGGCTCTAGAATTTATTTTCCTGGAAATCTCTCTGGTGTCAACTTGATCTGAGTCATATTTTCCTTTGTTCCTTTAGTGGTATTTGGTGAGCATGTACATTGTGTCAGTTATAGGTCTGGGTTCTAGAAGTAAATAGTCAAGAAGCTAGATGAAAGTGTGGGGGCAGGAAGAAGGGAATAAAATATCAGTGATTTGGGGAGCAGATAGGCTGAACCTGAATCTCTTAGGATTGGTATAGGATCTCCAGAGTAATTGTGAAGTAGTTAATGTAGACACCAGTGTTTGGGAACCTGGAGAAACAGGCCATTAGAAGACCGAAATGTAGGAGAAACTCAAGCTCCCTGGGAAGAGATTCACAGAAGTGGTAATTCTTTAGCTAGATCTTGAGAGATGAAAAAGAATTTGGTAATAGACAAGGAGTGTGGCATCTCAGACATTTTGTATATGCGTTATTACAAAGATAGTGGTGTCTTCAACAGAAAGTGAAAAGAGATAGAAAGTTAATTTGTCCAGATCAGTTTTAATGAAAAAGATTAATTTGACGATTGGATAGATAGATATGATCATGTGATAAATTGCTGTATCATCGACAAGACAGCAGTTGTTGAAGTCAGATAACACTTCTATCTTCTCTTTTACTAGTTTTGCAAAAAATGGGGAAAAGAGTTTAACATAGGATCCAAGATGCCTGGCTTAAGTTCCTGCTTCACCACTTACCACATGGATAACTTTGGACAATTTAAGTTCTATGTGCTTGAGTTTCTTAAAACTACATCATAGGGATGCCTGGGTGGTTCAGTCAGTTAAGCATCCCACTCTTGATTTCGGCTCAGGTCATGATCTCAGGGTCATGAGATTGAGCCCTATGTCAGGCTCCATGCTCAGCACGGAGCCTGCTTGAGATTCTCTTTCCCTCTCCCTCTGCCCTTCCCCCGACTCTCTCTCTCTCTCTCAAAAATAAATAAATAAGATTAAAAAAAAAGACCTCATAGATTAATATGAGTTAATACACATGAAAAGCTTAGAACAAGGAGCAGTGTATGTACTCAAGAAATATTAGTAATTATTAAATTGCTAAATATTCAAAGGGAAGATTTCTTCCATTGTTATTGCATTTGTTGACCGAATATATCATCTTGTGGCTAATATTAAGAATATTCTTAAATATTCTTAATAATTATTCTAAAAACACTATCAGAAATAGTATAGAGAATAGTATAATAGAAATACTATTTCTACTTTGTTAAAGACAATTTAAACAGACTGGCCAGTGAGGCAAATTAAGAATAAAGAGAAGCAAAGTTAAAGTCTTTTTCAACGTTCAATTGCTGCTTCCATCATGATGTCTATGAGTAATTCACTCAGTTCTGAAGGTTTCAGATTAAGAAGGCAAAATGTGCTTGGTTACCATCCCCAGCATGTAGCTCTGGCTGCCTTGAAAGATGCCAGAAACATATAGAGAGCCCAATCCCAGACATGAACTACATGAACTACAAATATGACCAATTGCCAAGATACTTATCCATGGTCCTATTTCATCTTTCTGACTAAATTGCTATTCATAATTTTGTCTCTATAATATTCTAAACTTATTGTATAATTTCTTTAAAGACTGGAGAAAATTGTAGGGGTAAAGTTAACATCAGAAAAAAAAAGAGTTTTTTGGATTCCTCTTTGCAGCTCTTCCAAAACTAAGCCTTCTCTGGAGAAAAGCATGTGAGGTGAGTACCACGGAGCTCATGTCACTATGCAGACTACCAGATAATTTTAGAGAGACCATAAGAAAGCCTGTCTGTTCTTGAGGGCCTATTAACAATTACTCTAACTTATTTTTATCTTTTCCAAGTTCTTTCTTTTCCATTTTAACATTCAGCACAATATCTTTCTGAAAGGCTCTTAGACATAGGAAAAACAGGGAAAAGAAAATACTTCATGGAAATCCATGGGATCTCTCCACCTCTCTCTTATTTTTGCTTTCTTCTCTCTCCTCTTTCACCAACTCTAGCCTATTTGGAAGAGGTGCATCGAACTCAAAATCTATAAACAAAAATAAATATGCTATAAATAATCTTTCCTCTTCCTCTAAAAAGAATCTTAGGATTTTTCCCCACAAATGGGACATGATCAGCTCTATGATGTTAGTCAATTGTAAGAAACAGTGTAATATAATTGGCAATGCCCTTCAGAAGGTTAATACCAGAGGCATGAAATAATGATTTAATATTATAAAGCACTTCATTTCATCAACAAAAGTACCCTGGCAGCCAGCAATGCTAACAAAAATGTGCACGCTCAATTCAAATCTCACCAACCTGACATGTTTTTCATTATTATAATGTCAACTTCTCAAGAGTAGAATGGATGAAATGAAAGTTACCTCAGATTGGTAAGTGTTTGAGGGTGGCCATCTTTCTTTTCACTCTGCTTATGTGAAAGGCATTAACGACCTTTACTACCCTCTGCAGCTTTTGCCTTTGTTCTGATTCGTGTCTCCAGCAGATGCAAAGAACAGCTGATTCTTTTCCTTTCATTGTCTCTTTCACCTTGGAGAAGAACTTCCATTAGCTTTTTGATCTAAAGCCTCGGAATACATACATTCACTTCCAAAATGCACTAAATGCCTCAAAATATATATTCTAACCTAATTCTCTTTTGCATGACTTTTTAATGTTCTGAGGACCTCAAATACCAAAAACACCTCCAGCATTGTATTTTATATTAATAATCTCTCCACATGTGCAATACAGACCCTCAATCCAGAAAATTGGGAAAAAGTAATTTTTATTATAAGATGCACTTGTATGCTACAATGATGCCCTTTTCAGAGTAGCTGGTATACCATTAGGTCAGGTTTCTTGGGACATTATTTATATAAATTATCCTACTACATTATCAAGATATGATGATTTTATTTTTGGTGGTGGGGGATTCTTTTTTAGCATATCAGCAAATCAGCAAAATTATATATGTGTGTGTGTGTGTACATAATATATCATTGTATTATAATATATAATTGTGTGTGTGTGTGTGTGTATATATATATATATATACATATATATATATATATATATATATATATATATATATATATATATAAGAACTCAGTGCTCAAACTGGCATGGTCTTGGGAATAAAACAAGTGAAGCAAACAAGCCAACGTTGATCCTAATGGTGGTAGAAACCTGACAGGGGCAAGAGGTACACCAACTCCAAAGGGGTCAGGTGAATGCCAGCACAAGCAAAGTCAATGTCAATACACTACTACAAAAGATGTGGTGAAAGAAAATGTGAATGGTAGCTTTTAGATTCAAGTGGGTATACAGTCACAAACCAGTGAAGCTTGTCCAAATGACTGAACATCATACAAATATAGGGTTCATCTGTGTCTGGTTTATTTCACTTAGCATAATGTCCTCCATGATGTCCTATGGACACACCCCATTTTCTTTATCCAGTCATCTGTTGATGTATATTTAGGTTGTTTTCAAATACTACATGATACCACTTAAAAGATAAGTATAAAATAGTCAAACTCATAGAAGCAGAGAGTGGAATGAATGGTGGTTTCCAGGGCCTGGAGGGAGGAAGAAATGGGGAGATACCAGTAAAGGTACACAATTTTGTTACACAAGATGAATAAGTCCTACAGAGCCACATGATGCTTATAGTTAGCCATGCTGTGTGCTTAAAAATTTGCTAAGATGGTAGCTCTTATTTAAATGCTTTTATTATAAAAAATAAAATAATGGTAATAAATAAGAGGGATGGAGGAAACTTTGGGAGATAATGGATAGGTTTATGGCATAGATTGTGGAGAGCTTCATGGGTATATAATTACCTTCAAACTCAAATGATATATGTTAATTATGTGCAGCTTTTTATATGTCAAAAAGTCATGAATATAAATAACTAAACAGATAAATAAACAAAGTAGGATTCAAATGACTGAGGCATTAGGCTGCAAGATTGGGGCCTACACCAAGACAGTTGGATTTCAACACAGTGTTCTGATCCTAGTTGAAAGATAAATTCAGAACCAGGCATCTGGACACACTGAGTGCACACAAGGTCTCTGATCATACTGACAATTCCCTTAAGGGCAACAGACAGTTTCCAGAAGGCACCCACTATGGGGGAAGAAGCCCTGTAGTCTGTCAGGCCCAGTTCTTGACTCTTTCTGGGCCAGGATGAGTCTGGAGGAGTGGCAGCCAGCCTGGGCACTGGGAGCTCTCAGAAGAGAAAAAGTGCACAGGACCCAAAGAAAAACAACTAAAACCATAAGATGTCAGGAATTATGGTGGATATTTAGAAGCAGCACACTCAGATAAATTCCTTCCTTTCAAATTACATCTGACAAAAAGCATGGATTTGCTTAGATTCCAGTAGCATAAACCAGAAGAACACATTATTCCTCTGATTATAAATGAGGTAGCAATTCCAGGGCTCAAGGCTTTTACTGCCAAGTTTCTGTGTGTGTGCTTTTCATCTAGCATGGAAATGTTGGGGAGGGAATGAGTGAGGGAAATACTTGATAAACCTCACCCTCAAGGTAATGAAAAGAAAGGCCAGTGAGGGGTGCCTGGGTTGCTCAGTTCTTCAGCATCTGCTTTTGGCTCAGGTCATGATCCCAGGGTCCTGGGATCAAGCCCTGCATCAGGCTCCCTGCTCCACGGAAAACCTGCTTCCGCTCCCCCTGCTTGTGTTCCCTCTCTCGCTGTTGCTCTCTGTCAAGTAAATAAATAACAGAAAAAAAAAAAAAGGCCATAGAGTTCTTGGTTACCATCCCAACCATAGGATCAAAAATTGGGGATGATACTATAAAAACCAAGTATGATGTTTTAGTAATTAGAACTTTCCCATCTTTGTTATTTTAATTTTTCTTGGTCTGTTGCCCTTAGGGATTCACAGTTAAATACCCATACAAATGAGTGTTTCAAGGGCGAGCAGAAAATGGTGTCCTTTTTCATGGTTAATATTCTGGGATGCAAAATTCCTAAGGGAAAGGGTGGATAATAGCAGGTTTAAGTAAACCAGTAAAGAAAAACAAACAAGGATTATTAAATTTTTGGAGCACCTGTTGCATATCAGGCACTATTCCAAGAGTTAGATGGGGAGACACAGATACAGATATATAAACTCAAAGACAAAGGAAAAGTAGGTCCAGCACCTGCAACTTGCCCCAGAGAGAAGCCATCAGAGGAGGGGGGGCCTGGAAATGGAAAGTAGCCTGAGGCTTAACTGTGCAAGTGAGTCTAATATCATTTATACATAGAACCTTTACACTTCTCTGATGTTCAGGGGAAGAGTCTGAATTTATGACTAGCTAAGATCAATTTCTACAAATTAGATCCAAAATCAGCATCATTTCTAAAGATGCAAGAACATTTGCCCTTTCTGATTCCACCTGGAAGAGTTGAGCTACCCGCAAATATGTCTTTCTGTCAGGGAGATGTTGAGACAGAAACTCCCATGACTGGATGAGGATCTGTGTCTTTCAAACTGTGGAACATGGAACAGATGCAACAGAACCACCTTTTGGACCTCAAGTGCCCAGAACTGAGTAATGGCAGATAGTCATCATTGGTCCAAAGAGGGCCATTTTATTTCATTGAAATGCATTGCACTGCATTTTCCTTTACCTAATTTTACACTTTCTGCATTGTCCCTTTGCCTACTAGCTCATCTCTCTTACACCATAGGCACTCAGCTGTAGTACATTTAACACATTTCTTTTCAATCCATCTCTATACATGTACTTAGGTATATGTATCTCACACACAACATATGCAACATCAATAATAAATAATAGATGTATGCATATTATTAAAAATTTTTGTTTTTTTTAAATTTTTGTTTTCATTTCAGTAGCATTGTGCTATAAATCCTGTTCTTTTTCAAGTTTATTTTACTTGACCTTGTATCTTCGAGAACTTCCATGCTGTAGTATATAAAGTGAGTTCACACTTCTGAACTCTGAAGAGCATTCTATCTCCTGCATGTGCCACATTTTACCCTTCTATTGGCAGACACTGGGGTTACCACTAGCTTCTTGCAGCTACAGTAATTGGAAATAAAATAATAGCAATTTATCAAGTTGATACAACTTTCTTCTGGAAAATCTTGGTAAGGAGGGCTGAAAAAAAGTGAGGATATGAAAAAAATCAACTTTTATGAATCATGGGGACATTCTTGAAAGTGATAAGGAGGCTGTAATGATCTGCTCTGGAAAATTATCTCAGTTGTCATTGGTTGCAGTTTGCAAAGTGAGTTCTTCAAAAATTCATTCTGCAAAAAGCAGAGTTGAAAAAGTGAACTACACATCTGCATAGATTTCCCTGAGTGTTTAAACAAGCATGTGTCTCTCTCCAAAGATATAAAGCAATGATATAAAGAGTTGCCTAAAACAGAGTACCTATGAATTAGTAGAATTAGTGTTCCACATTTCAGGACATACTATTGCATTGTTATCATTATTTTACTTTGTTTTCAGAGACATAGTGATAATATTACAACTCAATAGATTTTTCAACAAAACAGAGCCTTGACAGGAAAAGATGTCCCTTTGTGAGTTAACCATCTTGGTTGGAATTTTACATTATTCAGATTTTATTCCCAATATGACACATTTTAGGGGGCTGTGGTTTCTATTTTTCCAATAGACAAAATCATAAATCTCTGTATATAAAATCATGGTCAGAAGGATCTGTGGATGACTGGTTATTAAACAGTTGCTTACGTGTCATTTCTCTTTGTGCCGGGGCGCATCCACCAACATTGACCAGAGCCTAATCTAGTGCAAAACGGTAAAACAAGGAAGTAGACTTGGAGTTTGGTTGGGAGAAGAACAAGAGCCTCTGCAGCCCGTCAGCTTGCCCAGGGCGCCCCTGTTCCCTGGAACAGCTCTGAAGATGTTGGCCACACAGATTTATTAATCGGCCCCTGCAGAGTGAGCACTCATCTCTTTCCGAGTTCAGGGTCAGCAAACTGGATTCAGTATATTCAGTCTGAAAATATAAGCCATTGTTAAAAGGCACTGCATTGTTAATAAACAGGAGAACAATTGTCTGGGAACTTCAGAAACTAGGTTTCCAGGTCTTCGGTGTACTCTAAACAAAACTTTGGAAATTGAACTTCAGGAAGGAAATTGGGTGCCATTATTTACCATATTACATTCAAACATAAAATTTGCAATTTAATGAGCAAAGGACTATTGCGTGCATTTTGTGAATGCAAGGGATGATTCCAAATAAAAGGCTATACATTAATTTATTTCATCTTTAGCATTTATTTTGGTAAACTGCTAAAGCTATGCTTTATTTATGGCAACTCATCCATATATAATTCTCTGTAGTTTTGAAAACTGCATCTAACATTTCCATCCCAACTTTATAAATTGCATTGATTTATTTTTGTCTCTTAAGCCTAAAACCATTTATTACAACAACAAAACATCCTCCTATTCTGGTGATCCAGGAACAAAGTCGACCCACTTACTGTGTAGCGAGCATTGACAGATGGCCAAATGGGGTGATAGCTTTGATTTTAATGTGTCTTAAGAGAGTAAATGAAGCAAAGGCAATCTTCATCTCATGTGAAAAGTTGGATTTTTGTGTGCCTTGTCGGCAATACCGAGGTGCAATTCTCACAGCACTTCATTGATTTTCCACTCAACCATGACCATTCAGATGGCAAAAAGCAGGGTCAAAGAATTTTTAAAGTTTTTTTCTTCCTTGTTTGTCTATAGAAGTACAAACAGCATTGACCGTACTTATTTCAGTGGTAGTCACTGGTTTGCTGGTATACAAAGTCTTTATGGGTTTCACAGGTTATGAATTTTTAATTTTACATAAAATGAAGTGGTTTTGTAGAGAGAATCATTAACATCATAAAGACGGTTAGAATAAAAATTCTTCACACCTCCCCACCTGTGATTTTAGCATATGTCATGGATGACAAAGCACTTCGCATTGCTTGCTTTACGCTCTGAAAGGGGACAGACATCAACCGCAGAACATGAAGTAATGCTTGTAATAGAGCAATAAAGTCTTGCTGCTGTAGGATGGCGTGGTCTTCCATACTGCACCTCCACTTAACTTTAAATACAAAGTACCATTGAAATGGAAAGATAAACTTCTTCATACACTCCGAGCATAGGAACAATTGAGAAAGCATCTGGAGAGAAAAAATGGAACAGCTAAACTCCATGGCTACTTTTAGATACCATTTAAACGAGTGGAAGTCTGACATTACTAGCCCAGTGTATTTCAAATTGGGTAGAATTATACCTCTGTAGTATTAATATTACTCACAGATGATCAGTACAAGCCATGACCACCACCCCCAGTCTGTTTTATTACAGTGCGGTCCTTGAACACACACAAAGTTCTTAGGTCTTATCATTTAGTTGGTGCATTTGTGTTTATAGTTCACCTTTCAACATGACAAGATAAAACAACAGCTTTGGAGTTGAGTCAGAAAGACCTGAAGGCAAGTCCAGTCTCTGCCTTGCACCTGCTTTGTAAAGGTAGGAAGCAAACTTAACCCTTTCAGTCTATTCCCACATCTGGGATGGGAATAATTCTACTACCTATTTTACAGGCTACTTATAGCAATTAAATCAGATTATCTTTGAGAAGCGACTAGTAGTATCTGACACTCAATAAATTTTAGTTCACTTAGCACATATGGCTAATACGATACAAGAAGCTTTCTGTTCAAAGTCTGTTAGGAACCTGAAAGATGCACTCTTATACTCAAAGGAGCATCCACATCCATGCAACACAATGCTCCCAGTGCCATATTGCATCTGTGATCCCAGTGGCAAAATGATTGTCAAGTTCTCTAGCAGGACATACTGTTAGAGAATAAAGACAACTTTTTAGGAACCCAATATTCTCCAGTGTCACATCTGACTGACAGGGTAATGACGTGGGGACATCCTCCAAGCCCATGCTTCATCTGCTCGCCTCAGCATTTCTGAGCATTTCAGAGTTCATTCAGGTGTGCTGCTGTGTGGTAGGAAGCAGAAAATGAAAACTCTATTGTGCCATCACATGCAAGGCTGCGTACGCTCATTTCAGAGTGAACGCTGAGTGCCCATGAGTGGAGATGCAAACATTGACAAGATAATTGCAAATATTAGAAAATGAAAAAAAAAAAAAAAACTAACCAAAAAACATTCAGTCAGCCCAAAGGAAAGAAAACACAGTCTTCAGTCCCCATTCTCATTCTGGCAATCCCTAAAACAATTACTTTTTCTTCCCATGACCTTACCAAACACATGGCTTTGACTTCTCCCCAGAAGCTATATTCTTTACTCTTTCAGATGAAAGAAGGGCTCTGGGTTTGATACTCAACATCCAAGCATGAATGTTGTCTCTCTTCCCCTAACAACAAGGCTAAATTATAATAAGTAAAGACAAAAAGGACCTCCTCTGTCAAGGTGAGCACAGAATATGTTGTCTATTAGTTCCCACTCTCAGAATGAAAGGGGGAAACCAATCTGATAGGACGCCGAGACAACAGGTGTAAGCTGGCGCTGTCCACGCAAACAGGGACATATGACCAACTTGCTTCTTACCTATCCTGAAGGCTAAGGATTGAGCATGAAACACTGATATAACACACATGGGCTTCACCAAATGTATAAAAATGAAAACATTTGACAGAAATAGAAATTTTTTTATAAAAATCAGAATGTAGGAAGGAGGATGTCATGACATAAATATTCCATAATTAGTCTAGAATTTCCTCTTTTAGCATTTTGGTCATGAGACCAAAAGACACCTCAACTTGAACATCCATGAAAAGATCAAACACTATAAGCCTAAGACTGAACCCATGTTTGAATTCCTCAAACCAGTTTCTCCTTGTTTTGTGCCCTATATTTAAATAGGAATGGCAGGCACTCAAGAGAAATCCAATGGCCAGCCAAGAGAGTTTCTCCTTCTCCCACATCCCATGGTTAATTACTCATCTTGCCATGTGATTTCCCTCCCGTAGAAATTTTGATTCCTTTATTTCTGTTCTAAGCTTAGTTTAAGCCATTGGCTTTCCTGCTTAAATGCTCTCTTTTATTAGTTTCCTATGGTCCCTGTAACAAGTTACCACACGCTTGGTGGATTACAACAGCACATATTTATTCTCTTAGCGTTAAGGAGGCCAGCAGTCTCAACTCAATTTCACTGGGCCAAAATCAAGGTCTTGGTTCCTTCCAGTTTCTGGAGGCTGTGGCATTCCTTGATTGTGATTGTGTGACTCTAGCTTCTGCCTCTGTGGTCACATTGCCTTCTTCTCCTCTGTGTGTCTCCTTCCCTCTCTGCCCTTTTCTTAGAAGGACATTTGTGGTTGTGTTTAGGGCCCACTTGGATAATCCAGGAAAATCTTCCCATCTCAAGATTCTTAACTTAATCACATCTGCTGAGTGGTTACCATATAAGGTGTTACGGGTTGAACTGTGTCCTCCTAAAATTCACGTGTTAAAGTGTTAACCCCAGTACCTCAGAATTTGACTTTATTTGGAGATAGAGTCTTTGTAGAGGTATTTAAGTAATGGGGTCCTTAGGGTGGGCCCTAAACCAATATGACAGGTGTCCTTACAAAAAGGGAGAAATTTGGACACAGACACACTCATAGAAGGAAGATGTTATGAATAGATATGAAAACAAGACTGCCATCTACAAGCCAGGGAGAGAGGCTTGGAACAAAGCCTTCCCTCACAGCCCTCAAAAGGAACAGATTAAGGTATTCTTAATCTGGGACTTGTAGCCCCCAAAACTGTGACACAAAAAATTTCTGTTATTTAAGCCACCCAGTTTGTGGTACTTGGTTATGGCAGCCCTAGCAAACTAATGCATAAGGTAATATTTACAGGTCCCAGAGATTAGGACCTATATCTTTGGAGGTCAATATTCATCATACTACATTGCCTCAACATGTCAAACGTCTCCATGCCAAAAGGCTCATCCCTTCTAATACAGTTTTCATAAGACTCTCAGTGACCCTTCTGTGATGCAAACAAACATGTCTTTCCCTTTACTTAAAACATTTACCCTCAGGGGCACCTGGGTGGCTCAGTAGGTTAAGCATCTGACTCTTGGCTTCAGCTCAGGTCATGATCTCTGGGTCGTAGGATCGAGACTGCAGCAGGCTTCCCATTCAGTGTGGAGTCTGCTTGAGACTCTTTCCTGCTCCTTCTCTCTCCCCCCTCTCCCCTTCCCCCAACTCTGCTCCTGCTCTCTTGCTCTCTCTCTCTTTCTCTCTAGATGAATAAATAAATTAATATAGTCTTTAAAAAAAAATTTAGCCTCTAGGGTGCCTGGGTAGCTCAGTTGGTTAAGCAACTGCCTTCGGCTCAGGTCATGATCCTGGAGTCCCAGGATCGAGTCCCGCATCGGGCTCCCTGTTCAGCAGGGAGTCTGCTTCTCCCTCTGACCTTCTTCCATCTCATGCTCTCTCTCTCTACCATTCTCTCTCTCTCAATAAATAAATAAAAATCTTTAAAAAAAATTTAGCTTCTGGATAAAGTTTCACACCCTTTCTGACCTGCTCCTCACATCATCCACTGATGGGCCCTCTGGACCACTTGCTCTTCCAAGTCTCTGTCTTCCTATTCTTTGTTTCTTCTGCCTTTGAAACATCTCTGCTTTAAAGGTCATCTCATGACTTTCTCAAGGAAGCTTTCCCTGACCCACCTACCTCACCTCCCAGCAGGGCTGTGCTCAGAAGGGCCTCTCCCTTGGTTTAATGCTCTGTTATTGCTATCTTGAAATGCCTGAGTTTTGAACAAGGGCTCTGCTTTTAAATTTTTCACTGGGCCTGGCGAATCAGGTACCCATCCCCACCTCGCATCCTGATATGTTTCTCCTACCTCAGTGGGTTAAGGGGAGGATCTCCCTCTGGAAGTTCCTTTGTAAAGCTTCATTCAAGAAGGTGGACAAGAAGACACAGATTGAGCATAGGATCTTCCCACAGGTTTGTTGCAGTGAGAGAAACTTCTTTGATATGAATCCCATAATCAGAGAGGATCCTCACAGGTGAACTGTGAGATAGAATGTTGGTGTCTAAAGAGAAGGAGGTGATCATTTAACTACTGGTCCTAGAGAAGTTTCAAAGATATAGTATCATCTGTCTGAACACTGTTGATCCTTGACCTGCTGAGATGAGGGATAACAGGAAGTTATTTTGGAGAGGGAGGCGTCCTAAAAAGAGATCAGGTCTACATCAATATTTAAGGCCTTACTGATGAATCTCCCAATTTTAGGTCATTTTGCTCATAAGATGTTTAGTTTATTTTCTTTGGAGGGGCCCCATGGAATAAAAGTCCTCTCCTTATCTAACCCTCTCAGCACCTCCCATCCAGTGCTAAGAAGCAGCTCTTCTTCACCCTCTGACTCTTCTTACCTGACTGTTTGGATCTGTCCCATTCATAGCCTATCTCCATTCCCATATCACAGCACAAGAGGATGGTCATCATGTGGCTGCATCTCAGTAATCTTGCCATCATGCAGCTTTGACTATAATGGCAGAGAAAGCCTATCAAAAAGTAAATAAGTATAATATATAGTATGTCAGATGGTGGTGGAAGCTATGAGGAAAAGCAAAGCATGAAAGGAAGACAGGTAGTTTTGGGGAGAAGGAATTTACAATATTATTAGGAAGATCGGGGAAAATATAATTGAGAAGTTTCCATTTGAGCAAGGACCTTAAGTAGGTCAATATCTGGTCTTCATCTTTCTTTTTATAAACCATGATAGAGTTGGCAAACCTGGACTTTAAAAACCAAAATAAATACACATTGGGAAATGTTTGTTCTGCTTTCTCATAATCAAAGGACACAGAAAAATCAACCCAAAGACATAAGGTGTTTTCCATATAGTATAGAATTATGGTTGAGGCCCTGATAAATTACAGTTCTGAGTTTCTGAGATCAGTATTATACATGAGATCCAAATAGGTTTTTTTATATGCAACTGTTCCACAATTAAACATTATTATACTTCTATTTCTATGGAAATGTCTTAAGAAGAATATGCCATCAATTGTAGATTGAATTAGTCATTCCTTATACTTTGAGCTTAGAAAAGTAAAGAGTAAGGTCTAAAAGAATAGTCCCCAAAGGCAGGCCCCATGAACTAGCTGCATTAAAATTGCTCTAGATTTACTAAATCATAATCTCCTGAGATAAAAATTGACATGTAACATATAACAAAGACCCAGGGATCCTTAGTTTTCACAAGTGGCCAGAGATGCTTTCATAGGTGGCCAAGTTTGATAATTGTGGAGATATGAGTTCAATAGACATCTCTATTTCTTGAACATTCTAGAGAATCTGTCCTTTGATATATATAGTCATGGAGGTCAAGGGGTATAAAATTGTCTTCTACAGATTAAGTGTTAATTTCAAACAGGTACGACAAAATTTTGTCTGACTAACGTGAATGTTCCTACACGTTCTCTCTCTCTCTCCTTTGTAATTTAATTACTGTAAACGGTTTGGTGACCTAGAACAGTGGTTTTCAAGTCATAGTAACCAGAGTTTATAAATCTGAAAAAATTATTTAGGGCACATTGTGGGAGTGAGGGTGATGTTACATGGCATGGTATGAGGCCCTTCATCTGATTTCAGTAATAACATATTCACTTTTAATAATTTTTATAATTATATATACACGACTTCAGTCCAAAAGAAGATTCTATGCTTTACAAAGTAAACAATTAAATTTTAATATAGATTAATAATCCACTTAGTAAAATAATCTTAAAAAAATTTTTTTTATTTGACAGAGAGAGAGACAGCGTGAGAGGGAACACAGGCAGGGGTAGTGGGAGAGGGAGAAGCAGGCTTCCTGTAGAGCAGGGAGCCCAATGCGGGGCTCGATCCCAGGACCCTGGGATCATGACCCGAGCCGAAGGCAGATGCTTAACGACTGAGCCACCCAGGTGCCCCTAAAATAATCTTTATAAAATAGTATTTCCAGTCAGAAAACATGGTTTTATTTTAACAAACTCGAATTGTCCCCAAAAGACAAAAGGTCTAGTAAAAAGATATTGTTAGAAAGAAACTCTAAAATCCTAATCTTTATTTCTGACATATAATATTGACTGATATTTAACCATCTGATGTACAACAACTTTGTATAGCAGAGAACATATTTCTCACTGTCCCTGCTTGAAAAGATCACAAGGAAGTTTTGAATCTAAAAATTAGATACTTTATGAGTATACTAATATTGTTCTATGGTTTCTGCTTTAAAAATGTTTTTGAAGGTAAAATGATGTTTAAGTTCTATATTTCTCACCTAGTGGAATGAAGGCTTGGAAGATCAAGTATGAATATTTTGAATAAATCTTAAAAGAAATCTTTTTTACTAAGATATAATTGACATATAACACTATATTAGTTTTAGGTATACAACATAATGCTTAGATATGTGTATATATTGTGAAGTGATCACCACAATAAGCCTACTTCACATCCATAACCACACTTTTGTTGCCTTTATTTTTGGCGTCATATCCAAAAAATCATCCCCAAGTCTGATGTCAAAGAGCTTACTCATTATGTTTTCTTCTAGGAGTTTTATGGTTTCAGGTGTTACATTCAAGTCTTTAATCCATTTTGAGTTAATTTTGTGCATGATATAAGATAGTGTCTCAGTTTCATTCTTTTGTATATAGCTGTCCTGTTTCCTAACACCACTTACTGAAGAGTCTGTCTTTTCCCCATTGTATATCCTTGGCTCCTTTGTCATAAATTAATTGACCATATATGCATGTGTTTATTTATGGGCTCTCTATTTTGTTCCATTGATCTGTGTGTCTGTTTTTATGCCAATAGCACATTGTTTTTGTTACTATAGCTTTGGGATATAGTTTGAAATCAGAAATTGTGATGTCTGCAACTTTGTTTTTCTCAAGATTGCTTTGGCTATTTGGAATCTTTTGTGGTTCCATGCAAATTTTAGGATGGTTTATTCTATTTCCATTAAAAATACCATTGGAATTTTGATAGGAATTGCATTGAATCTGTACATTGCCTTGGGTAGTATTAACATTTTAACAATATCAATTCTTCCAGACTATGAGCACAGACTATCTTTCCATTTAATTGCATCATCTTCAGTTTTTTTCATCCGTGTCTTACAGTTTTCAGTGTACAGGTCTTTCACCTCATTGGTTAAATTCACTCCTAACTATTTTCTTCTTTTTGATGCAATTGTAAATTAGGTTGTTTTCTTGATTTCCCTGATAGTTCATTATTAGTGTATAGACATGCAACAGAGTTTTGTACATTGATTTTGTACCCCTCTTCTTTACTGAATTCATTTATTAGTTCTAACAATTTTTTGGTAAAGTCTTTAGGGTTTTCTATATATAGTATCATATCATCTGCAAATAGTGAAAGTTTTACTTCTTCCTTTCCAATTTAGATGACTTCCGTTTATTTAAGATAAATATTAAGTTATTCTGATTTGTGTTTTTTTTTGTCCCACATAGTTTGGAAACCACAACTCTGTTTTATATAACATAGAGGACTTAAGGATTCACTTTTTTTTTCCATTGGAAAGAATCCTGATCTGTGCTTGAGACACAACCCACTCCTATATTTGGGAATTTCATTGGTCTATCCCTATATGAACATGGAAGAGGCCATCTGCTTTGTTAAGAAATTTGGTTGGCAACTTAATTTTCAGTTTTTCATTAACCCAAACCTTCGTTCAGGTGCTTTCAAAGAATACAAATCTGCACTTAATTAACAGCATGGGGGTCCCATATGCTACATCCTTATCAAAGACCATATCTTTCAACTGCTCTACTTTCTACCAAAAGCCAGACTACAAGAAAAAAAGTTTCACAGAGGATTACACAAAGCCCCCAAACTTTCATTTTTCCGTATTTTCCAAATTTGACTTTCTATTTTAAGTGAGGTATAATTCACCAGATATAAAATTAACCATTTCAAAGTGCACAAGCACTGGGTGTTATGCACAAACAATGAATCATGGAACACTACATCAAAAACTAACGATGTAATATATGGTGATTAACATAACAATAAAAAATTAAAAAAAAAAACAAAGTGCACAACACAGTGACCTCTAGGGTCTTCATGATATTGTGCAGCTATCACATCTGTCTAGTTCCAAAATATTTTCATTACCCCAAAAAGAAACCCTATACTCAGTAAGCAGTCATTCGTCTTTCTCCTCCAATCCCTTGCAACCATTAATTGATAACCGCTAATCTGCTTTCTGTCTCTATGGCTTTACCTGTTTTGGATATTTCACAGAAATGGAATTACACAATAGACGATCTTTTGTTTCTGGCTTTTTTCACTTGGCATAGTGTTTTAAGGTCTGTCCATGTTGTGGCATGTGTCACAACTTCATTCCTTTTTATGACAGGATAATATTCCTCTTTAGGGATCCACCACATTTGTTCTCTGTTCATCTGTTGATGAACACTGAGGTTGTTTCTACTTTTTGCCTGTTGCGAATGGTGCTGCTATGAGCATTCATGTACAAGTTTTGTATGAATACCTGTTTTCAATTATTTTGGGCTTATATATATGAGTGGAGTTGCTGAGTCACACACACACACACACACACACGTGTGTGTGTGTGTGTTCTTGTGAGACTCTCAAATTTCAATTTATTTTTAGAAGACACAAAATAAATAAATCATAAAACCCTTTCCCCTACCTCCTGATAACCAGAGAATCACTATAAATGATAAATAATATTTTAACCTTATGCAACATTTGTCTTCCTTTCACTTTGTCTCCTTTTTGTATATTTTTCCTCCTTTTGAAAGCAATTGCGTACTCACCATCACTGTCTAATCCCCACACTCAACACCTTACCCTTTCAACTCCCCCAGTCACTCACAGTCCCCATACTGCATCTCCTCCCTCAAAAACCCTGTGCTTTTGGCCCTATTGATACCTGCCTTCTCTACAAAATGTACCCTTGTTTCTTGAATCCCATGCCTTCCAGACCTGGCTAAATAATGTAATGATTAATTAATTTGAAATATCTGCTTATAGTGTCAATTCTTATGTGTCTTATCCCATATAGGAAACATATACATTCAACATGATATTTTCAAAGTTCCGTTGAAAAAAGAAGAAAATTGGGGAATATCAGACACCATGGCAGACGAAGTGAAGAAGATATTTTAAAATAAGAGTAGCTGAACCTGGCCTAACACGCCTCAGAGAATGCCAATATGCAACCTTCTGCTCCTTCTTTATGAAAAGTTAGACCTAACTGGAATATTTGCATGCGTGAAGCAAAGCATCTCTTAAACTTCTTGACAACATCTGTGAGATCCGAGGGTGCCCCTGCAATCCATTTGGGAACTATAGATTTTAGAAACTGTATTTCAAAACAATACAGTTTAAACTACATATAGTTTATAATTATACTTCTCAGATCCATTGTTTGCACAAAGCTCCAGTGGAAAGAGCTTTAGAACTGCAAATATCTTAATTAGCATTATCATTGCTAAGAAATTAATAAACTTTGTGTTTTTATTGTCCATGGGAGTAATTAAAGTGGAGAAGGCTACAGCTGACTACTCATGAAGATAAATATTACTATATGCACATTTGCAGTTATGTCAAAAAGTGGAACTTGGGTTTCTAATCTATAATTCCCTCTCTTCTTCCTTCCACCATCTCTATCGGTGCAGAACATGCTAGCCCACATCCTTCCTTTGTGCAGAGGAGGTCACCCCCTCCGTCCTCTTTTGGGTGTGTAGAAATCTCCGTAGGCTATTCTGAGTCTTAGGTTTGCATCCATGCCTACTAGAGCTAGAATAGGGAAACTCCTCCCACCAACAACTTTCACCCTGTGCTAGAGGGGAAATCATACTGGATGCCAAGAGCACATCACAGCTACTTTGCCCCCAGAGCCTTGCCCAAACGTTGCAGTTGACTGTAATGAATTATACAGCAGACTCGTGGTGATAGTATTAAGAACCTTAAACATAGCAGCAAGGCCAGATTGAAATTCCACTGGTTTTAAGAATCCTGCCCCTACTAACCTAGCCCAGAATGACCTCTCTCTCCTCTAAATTGTCAATGCATTTCTTACACGATGTCTCAGACCTTGGCAAATATGCTTTTGTAATCTTTGTGTTTTGTTTCTTCTAGCAGTTTGAGAGTACCATATCTTCTAGCTTTAATTTACCCTACTTTGGCTAATGTATCTGGCATAGTGTTATTAAAAACAAGCTCAATAATGATTGATTGATTATTGATTATACATGCGTGTATACCTGTGAGATAGGAGCTATGTGAACCATAGGGATGTGTTAGTACATGAGACAACATATGCTGGCCATCTGAAGCAATATGAGCTATAATCTCATTCTGAATTCAAAGTTTTAACTCATCACAAATTGCAGAAGTTTATATTATTTTTTGGACTTCCATGTACTTCAAATGCACGACACAGAAAAGCCATTCTAATGAACTCAAAAACCATGCTTTTATATAATTTGTGAATACCAACCATGTATTTTTGTATCAAAGCTATGATACCTTCTTGTTCCGGTGTAATTTAAAATTGCTTTTTGGGGAAAGGGACTTGGCCTTTTAAGAATGAGAATTAGGTATGGGTATAAAACTCGAATTCCATGTGTATTAGCAAAGGATACCGTACAGTAAAGTTCAAGCCTCCGACCAAAGGGTTAGGTGCTGATCAGGATTGAATCATAGGAAAGACATTTTCTCCAGGTAGAAAAAGGAGATCATTCTCTGCAGATAAGCACATAATATGGTCTTCATAGCCACAGTATCATCTTATTTTAACAATGGAGAAGATTTAAAGATAATCTTTTCTGATATCATTGTACAGATAACTAAACTTTAAATAGTCCTGCCCACCCCACCATCTGCACCTTCCCAGTCCAGCAAGAGAACACCAAACAGTGTGCCAGAGGGGTCCCGGCCTCATTGGGAATGGGGAGATTAACCTGCACCTGCCTGCCTGATGCTCCGCTGCTTCCCTTGCCTACTGTTCATCCCCTCCAGAAGGACACCTCAAGATTCCAGTCAATTTGTTCTCATGCCTGGTTCTGGTTTCCGGGACATACTTGATGCAGCAGTTAATTTGAAAACATGCTTGGTAACTCAGGTGCCCCCCGGTTGTGATTTGACCTTGAAACACAGGTGCAATTCTGCCCCCTCTCTAGTTCTCAGTGGCAGCCAGCGGCCATGTCTGGCTATCAAGTCCTTGAAGTGTGGCTGGTCTCAACTGACAAGTGCTCTAAGCTTAAAGTAACACAGAGACGTGGTGTGGAAAACTTTAAAATATCCCGATAATTTTTCTAATGATTCCAACTTTAATATTTCGATGACATGGGGTCATCAAATATTATTAAAATTAATTTTCCCTGTTTTATTTTTGCTTTTCAAATGTGGTTACCACAGAATTTTAAATGACCCTTTCAGGACGTACATTATCTTTTTCTTGGGCCTAAGCAGTGAATATCAAATTCTGTTCCAAATGATTCCATATGGCATCCAGGATGTGTGAGGGTGAAAGGGGAACAGGGAAATTAGGGAAGATAGACAAAAGAAAGATTTTACATCAGAACTGGGGATACTTGTTTAGACAACCAGCCCCCCTAGCAGACTTACTAATACTCATCTTGAGGAACAAGGCCCTGGAATCTGCATTGTAACTGGCTCCTGCTGTAATTCTCCTGCCCAGCAAAGTCTGGGGTCGACAGCTTAAGAATCAGCTTCAGATACTATTTCATTTCCTCTCTGCTGGTCACAAGGGAAGCAGAATGATGAGTCCAGAAATAGAACATTAAAAAGACAAAACAGCCTTTATCTCTTTAAGCCTACCCATCTAGGGATTGGATACATGAAACGCCCTACAAAGGAGTTTGATGCTGAGACATATTGAAGTCCCAAAGCAACAGAGCTGAATTAGTTTGCCCTGAAATGCTTCCAACTCTAAGCATGGAGGCAATGTATGTATGCAGGTGGCAAGCAGGAAGGACTAGTAGCTGTATGCTTGGGCTTTGGAGTCAGACAGATTTGGATTCAGGTCTCTGCCCCTCCACTCAAGGGCTGTTTATCCTGGGAATTACACCTCCACTTCTGAGGGTCCATGTTTTCATTAGCAAAGCCGAGAAAATAATGCCTACCTCATAGCTCATTGTGAGATTTAAATTAAATGATGTAAACAAAATGCCAGACCCAAACATAGTAAACAAAATGCTAGACCCATACATAGTAAACACTCAAAAAACTTAACAAGTTTTATTATTACCAACGTAGGCTGCAAGGTGAATGTCCTCATTTAGTCTTAAAGATAAAAATATGGCTAATTACGATTAGAATAAACAACATCATTTAACTATTGATAGTCATGATGAAGATGCAGAGAATACTTAGATATTACGTTTTTAAAATTGTGCTCTCAATCATGCATCATTTGTTTTAAAGTTAGCAATTAGAAACGGTATTTTCTGCGCTTTATTGTTTCCATAAAATTTCTTAATTGAAAGGCATAACTAAATGTTTCTTGTATTAAATTCCATTTTATTTACCCATGGTTATGTGAGGCCTCACAATTCAAGCCATGGAGACATTTCCAGTCTCACTCTTCATCTGGAATCAATTACCAAAATTTTAGGCAAGTCTCTGGAAAAAATAGCATCTAAAAATGTAATCCTGCTAATTAAGAACAGTGACAAACATTATTGTATATTTAAAAGAACACAAATCTATTTGTACATTTTTAAAAAAATGCAATAGCATCCAAAACCCAAATTGAATCTCAATTTCCCTTGATCTCAATTGAAGTATAATACCCACAAATGATACATCTTTCCTCTTCGGTCTAGATCAGTATTGTGATGGAAGTATCAAATTGATCAAAGTGACAAGAGTCATGAGACTGTAAAAAATAGACATAAGGCTAACAGAAAAGCAGAAGCTTACTAATGGAAGTAAAAGAATGAGGTCCAGAAAAAACTAGAGGCCAGAGTAGAGGTGAGATTGTTGGGGGAAGATGGGGTGGAGTGGAACCAGGTTGATGGTTTTGAGTTTGAAATACTGAACTTTATTGATCTTTTTGCTCAATTGATAAAAAAAATTTTTTTTTGATTAATTGCACATGCCTAGAATCCTTCCCTCTCCTACCTTTAAGGTGCATTTTCAGGTTGTCCGAAGCAAAGCTCCTTCTGATTCACTCATTCACTTATTCAGGGGATAAATATTTATTTTGGTAATCTCTACTATTTTTCAGGCAATCTAATTAATGGTGAGGACATCACAATAAAACATGACCCCAGTAGGAGATAGTCATTTAAAAACATAGAGTAGTGGAGTGCCTGGGTGGTTCAGTCGGTTAAACGTCCAACTCGGTTTCGGCTCAGGTCATGATTTCAGAGTCCATTGTGGAATCAAGCCCCGCATCAGACTGGGCACTCAGTGCAGAGTCTGTTTGAAGATCTTCCTCTCTCCCTCTCCCTAGGCCCCTCCCCCTTACTCCCCCACCTCAAATAAATAAACAAATCTTTAAAAAAAACAACAACCCAAAAACCATAGCATAGTGGTGTGGACAAGCTCTTGTAGGAGCACAGAAGGAGAGGTGTCTCTAACTCGGTGAAAGAAGGCCAGGCAAGTAAAGATGATATTCCAACTGAGTCCAAAGAAATTCACAAGAAAGACAAAATGAGACAATTATTCTAGACATATGATACAACGAGGTCCATGATGTGGAGACGAGAAAGATCAGGGTATGTTCAGAGAATGACAAATGATTCTGTATGGCATCCAGGATGTGTGAGGGTGAAGGGGGAACAGGGAAATTAGGGAAGATAGACAAAAGAAAGATTCTTTCATAAGAGGCCTTGCACATCATGCTAAGGAGAGGGGCTTCACCCTACACCACTGAGGGAGTATAAGCCAGAGATAAATAAAACAGAATTTACATTTTGAAAGAATCACATTGGTTGCAAGGTGATAATGAATTAGAAAGGAAAGCTGGAGAAAGACAGACAGGTTAGACGTTGTCAGAATAATTCAGGAACGAGGAGATAGTGCCCTAAACTATACTGGCAGGAGAGTGAGGAGGAGGAGAAACACATTTAGTATGTAGTTTTGACATAGAGCAGGTCACTATCATCACCATCTATTCCCCCCCAAAAAAAGCTAACAATGGAGGGATCATTAAATGAATCGGCCCCCATATGCAGAATATTCTGTAAAAGTTGAAACAGTGAGATTTGAAGAAAAAAAGCTAATAAGACTAAGTCAAACGGTGGGTGTAGTTATGTTTTACAAAATGCATCATATAACTGGGGGGCCTGGAGGAACCCTCACTCTCAACCCCTGTACCCTTGTTTTGCAGATGATGGGTTAATGGCAGAATGGGAGATGGAGAAGAGGAAGGACTCTTCAGGAGCTTGCACTCTGATTAAAACATTTAAAATGTGGGATTGTTATGTGTTGTATATTTTAAGAGACAATAAAAAAGAAAACTGTTGTAAATTCAAATTACTCTTGAGAACAGAGATGACTTGTTGAATTCCAAGGAAATCCAACTAAGGTATTTCAAAAGACGATATATAAATTTATTAAACTTTGAGGGTGTTTAATAATTTCTTTAAGTTAGAGAAATAAATACATTCTTTTTTTAAGATTTTATTTATTTATTTATTTATTTGAGAGAAAGAGAAAAAAAAAAGAGTGAGTCTGGAGAGGAGCAAAGGGAGAGGGAGAGAAAGAATCTCAAGTAGACTCCGCACTGAGCATGGAGCCCAAAGTGGGGCCCGAGCTCTCAACCCTGAGATCATGATCAGAGCCAAAATCAAAAGTCTGATGCCCAACAGACTGTGCCATCCAGGGACCCCCAGAAATAGATAAATTCTTAATATCTTAATTCTACAAAGCTGGAAGTCCCAGGAATTAGGTTTCAAAGGATTTTAAAAGATTGATTTCTTTTAAATCCCATTTTAATCACACTTTTCATGTATAGTCTTTGTTAACAAACTGGGGATTAGACCACATTGCTTGGGAGATTATTTTGCCTATGAATCATTTCTATGATAAATTAGCAGCAGCACATGAAATTGTGCATGGATGGAAATTAATGGATGGATGAAAATGTGCATGGATGGAATCCTATTGACTCTTCCAAATGCAGCAAAAAGCCCCTTGTTTCCCATTTAATGGAATGCTTTCCACTCTGAAGTCCTTTGGAGCAAGAGGTCTTTAGCTTATTTGTTTCCCTCACTCAAAGAAGAAGACCTGGGTGGGCAGCAAGATGTAGATGCTACGCGCACTTTGCTCCTAACATGTTGGGTAGGTGTCAGAAGTTAAAACACGGGCTGGATTATCACTGCAGGGTTCTGTGTGTGCATGCAGATGGAAATGTCTCAGAGAAGACACTGTTCTTCATTTTCGTTCTTTCCCATCTCATGTATTCCCCTGACTGGCTTCAACTGGTAGATAGGGGTTACCATTTTCCAAATTCATTATCATTGAGTCCAAACCTAGATGCAGACTTTTGCTATCATGAATGACAGAAAGGCCCAGAACAGGAGTCTTTTCCAAAAAGATGGCAGTGAGTAGTTAGAAAAGGCAAGTGAGAAAAGTTCAGGAGTCCAAGGTAAGTCACAGAAACCTGGTTTGGCCAGCTGGGATGCGTGGATGATGGCACCTGCCAATTGCTAAGAGTTGGCCAGGGGAGGAACATGTCTGGGGAGAAATCTGAGTTTGAGGTGCTTGTAGCACATCAATAAGAAGATGCCAAGTCAATTCAGGACTGGAGGTTGGGAAAAAATGGGGAAGGATATATAAATTGATGAATTATTAGGTAATGGTTGGAGAAAAGTATGTGGATTAAACTTATCAAAATTGCTTTCAAAATGGAAGAAGAAGAAAAACAGGGATCAATTTTTTTTCTTCTCTAAATCCCCAAAAGTAGAACAACCATCCCAGCTAGATGCTGTTGACTGACAACCAAAAATTACTTTTTTTTTCTTTTCTAACTGTTTAGCATGGAGATTTTGAAAGAATTCTTCAAAACAATCTAGTGTGTGTTACAATCTCTGTGTGATATGTCTTAGGGAGAAAATATTTTCTCAAAAATGCTTGGCAAGGGGCGCCTGGGTGGCTCAGTCGTTAAGCATCTGCCTTCGGCTCAGGTCATGATCCCAGGGTCCTGGGATGGAGTCCCGCATCGGGCTCCCTGCTCCACGGGAAGCCTGCTTCTCCCTCTCCCCCTGCTTGTGTTCTCTCTCGCTGTGTCTCTATCAAATAAATAAAATCTATTTAAAAAAATTACTTGGCATGACATGCTTATTGTAGAAAAATGTCTCTGAATATCTAATAGACAACTTTAGTTTTAGACTATCCACTCTAGCAGAAACATGTAACAATGGCATGCTCTCAGGGGCATAAAGACATTCACAAGTATCCTTCAGTGCTTGTAACCCCAATTAAATTGCTAATATAAGTATTGTCCTGCTACAATAAAAAATAAACAAATAAAGCACAAACCGTCTGATCACATAAAGATAAGGTACAGTTTGAGCCATGAGAAGTCCACAATCCGATTGTAAATGTGTTAACCAGAGACTTCTCCTCCTAGAAATTTAAGTGTCTTCATGCAAAAACAACCAAAGAAGTCTCTCTTCTAATGCAGTCACTATTTTGCAGAGGATTTATTCTTTAAAATTATTTTCAAACAAATAGAAGTTTAAAATCTTTATAATCTCCTAATAACCAAGAGATTTGGGGATGAGAAGCATGAATGCTGTTAGCTATTTCTCTGTGCAATCCTGGAGGATACCTTTCCTGGAAAATGCTGTCAAGGTTTTGAGATGGTTCTAAAAACAAACAGAAAAGAAAGGCTAAGATTGTGCTGTTGCAGTCTTTCCTAGCCTCAGGGATCAAGATGTGTTTCTGATCCAGTCCTCAGAGGAAGATTACATTGTGGTGAAGAAAAAGTAGAAATAGTCTGAAGTTTTCCTTTCTCACTTGCCTGACCGACCATGGGCTTAGGAAGCAAGCTACAGGAGGTGAATATGTGTCTCGCTTTTGGAAAAAAAATCTGATGTTGGATGGTTCTAATTAAAGTCCAAAAAGAAGCTAATTTCACAGAGTTTAAAATCACACTAAAAATATCCTTCGAGACTTTTCTTTCTTGGCAGCTTGGAACGACTACAAAATATTTGGTATGGTACAACACATTTTTGCAAATAACAGTAAACATAGACATATTTTATTAACTAATAACAGACTCTAATATGTTTAAGCAGCCAACTTCTGTCTTCCATTTTCTTCACATCAAAAGGAAGAAACAGAGATGTTGATGAGGATTTGTGCTTTTCATGAACAAAAATTTATGATAATCTTTGCACTGGTTGAAAACAAGGTTCTTGGCAAGTCTCAGCTAGAAAGACAAAATGCAAACAAGGCTAGTCCAGAGAGAGAGATATCATAAGAAGTTGTGTGTGTGTGTGTGTGTGTGTGTGTACATATCTGCACATTCTTGCTCTTATTCTGAGGATGTTGTGAGAGAGACAGAGTCAAAGGAAGGGAAAAGATGGAGGGGACAGCATGGGCATGGCATATGATCATTCTCTCTGACACTACCTTTTGGAGAAAGTAACATGGGTCTCTGGATCTGGAAACAGAAACCTGTACTTGAATTTACTGCGTACCTTAAGTGCTCAAAGTCACATGAATGAATGGTGGCAAGAACCTGGGCTTGTTAGGAAAAAGCCTGTCTTCTAGTCCCAAGTACTCAGAGTTTCAGCAGCCCCATCTGTAGATCAAGGAAATGAATTCTATTTATATGATTGATTTTAGGTATGTAAATATTTGGTAAAGTGCCATGAAGAGTTACTGTCCTGTCTTTGTGGACAGAAATTATAACTGAGTCTTGAAGGTGAGGGTCACACTCACAAAGGCCTTGTACAGCACTGAGCTGCACAGAGATGCACCTGTCTGGGCCTTAAAATGAGTGCCAAAAACGTAGGGTTTTGCATGTGTCTAATATTTAACTGTTCATGCATAAAAAGGTGGGGGGGAGAGGAAACATACATGTGTCATTTCTAAGAAATCATTATGCTCCAGCCATGAATACCTGTGGTCATCAGATGTCCCAATATCTGTCACAAAAATGCCTGGTCACTGGACCCTGGGGCATCTCACAGTCTGGTGTGGCTCCTGCTTGGAATTCACCAGGCGACAATGTTTCAGTTAATGCCACACAATCCCCAAGTAAAGTGTTCAAGTGAAGCCAAAAGAGACATAAAACTCTGAGTGTACAAGGCACCTAATCTAGTCTGGGGCTGTGGAGGGACGAGATTGACCCAGAGGACTTCCTGAACCTTGGGGAAGATATGATTATAACTTGAACTAGGTACTACACTTTAAGATGCGACTCTTCTCCTTGGTTTTGTGCTCAAGAATTTCTAAGAAAACTCAAAGTCACCAACATGAGAACAGTTCTATCATTTAGGATGCTTACAGTGATGAGAATTCCTCTCCAAATTGATTTTAGGATTTAAAAAAAAAGAAGAAGAACTTGGCACTACAACTGGAAAACAAAAACAAAAATAAAAAACAAAGCCAGGGAACGCTTCAGGGCAACCTGGCCCAAGGCTCAAATATTGTTACCAGGTTTCAATTCCCCTCCCTGACTCTTCATTCATGATGGCTTCATTTTCAGCAAGGCACAAATTTACACAGAACCTTCACAGTTTATCTCCTCACTTTCAAATTCAATGGAAGAGAGCAAGAGTGTCTTTCCCAGGACTAGCCAAAATCTCCTTGCTTCTCCTTGAGTCTAATTGAGTCATTTGCTCAACTTTGAACTAATCATGAATTGCCTTTAGGGAACTTGAGGCTGGGGCCCCCAGACCCAGGGTCCTCAGAGAAATTAGGGGAAGTCTCCAGTGAATCTAGTGTAGACCAACACAAAGCTTTACAAATCTAGAAGTATCAGAATACTAGTCATGTACTTTGGTTTACTCGTGAACTTCAGAACTCACATCCTCTGATATCACTGAGGCATAATTATTTTAAATATTATGATATTGAAATTTCTTTTATAGGTAACATATGGTTTGGAACTGGAGAAGAAGTCATTATAAAAAGCCTTGCAAAAGAGATGTAAACATTTCATTTATTTGCCTAGAAACATACATCTCAGGCTCATTTTTTTGTTTGTCTTAACATCTGATCCTCAAAAATCCTCCCATTAAATCAGCATTAAAAGTCAACAAAATTATTAAACCTTCATCTGTTTATTGAAACAAATTTCAAAATTTAATCTCCCATTTCATACTAAGTCTCTAGTGGTCTACTTGCTGTAAACATTGATTAAATGCACAGTCTGGAAAGAAGAAATAAATTGGCTGGGGTACAGACAATTGAGAGTCAGAATGTAGGATACATTTCCAAAGCAAGTAATTACTTATAATGCCGATTTCTTTAAATATTTACATAATTGGTAATTGATGGATTATTTCATGCATTATCTTATGCCATATAATATTCTGGTGGCAGACAACTGTTGCTTTTTAAAATTACTATATTTTAGAGTCTATCTGAGGTAATTATTTTTTAACTGAGTTAAGATGATATGACCCAATTTAAATAATAATCTAAAAAATAGAAAGAGGGATGTTTCAGATTCTAGAAAATTCTAGCCTAAGCCCTGTTTTGACTCTCCCAAATCTTCAGTTACCATTCTCCAAAACGGAGTCACAAATCTCTATTTCTATTTAATTTCAACTTTATTCCATTTCCAACTGAATTCTAGGCAACTTACTTGAACCTCAAACTCAAATACAGATACAAAACGTAACTCATCATATTTCATACAAGGTAAGTCTCCTGATGCTGTGATCTCTAGTGCTGGTCATCTTTCCAAACAAATGGGTTCTTATTTATCTTTGATTCTTCTTTCCCTTTCTGACCATCAAATAGTTGTCAAGTCCAAAGAAAATGTTTTGAACATTTCTTCCAAATATTTTCTCTAACAATCCTTAGAGAGAGAAAATGTGGAATGCACACATTGTTTTTATTATGTGAAATTTACAAATATTTGACAACAGTAAAAAAGTCGGAGAACATGTACTTATCTTGCTATATGGGGTATTTCACTCTAAAATATAGTTTTATAGAAATATAACTCTAAATTTAGTAATATCCTTAATGATCTGAATCTGTTAAATAGGCTGGAAAATGAAAGCAATCCAGATCATTCATGTCCTTATCAGAAATGTTTATAGAACTTTATTTTGTCATACTTGTACCTCCAGGCACATCATACAATAATAATATCTATTGAGTTTATGTTTGTATGGGGACTCAACTACCAAGTTCTTATATCTAATATCATTTTATATCGTTCTTATTGCCAAAAGGGACAAAAATTTGTTACTGCCTTTCCTGAAATTCATGTGAAAATTAATGAGAAATTATTTCAAAAAACGCCTTTGAGGTTTGATAATTTGAGAAAACTATACCAAAAAATCAAGAATTCTTCTATTAATATGTTAATAATTTACTGATATTCTGAGAGAAAGTTTCTTCAACTCTTAAGTAATGGCATGCAATCATAATTCCCTTGTAATTTAACTTGATTAGATTCTAAGATATAACGGCATGAGAGCAAAATTAATATTTTGGAGCTTTTTGATCTGAAGAAATCCCAAAGGTATATGAAATAGGTGGGAGACAAGGAGGAGGCGTTGGTTGGACTGAGCTCCCGGTTGACTCATGTCGACTCCCCATTTGCTCCAGTTAATTAAGAGCTTATTCAGCATCTAACATCTAGCAGGAACTGGGTTAGATATGGCAAAATCCAGCTAAGTGAGGAGGCTGAGGCTACCTTCACACAGCTCAACTCTGCCCCCTCATTTTTTTCACTTTCTATCATCCCATAATGATACAAAATTTCTTTTTCTTCTTCTATCAGAGGAGTAATAGTCTCAAGCATATGTAAGGCAGGAGAGTAAATGGGGCCAAGGCGACAAAATTAAAAAATTGAAGGAGTCATCACAAGGGCTTGGAGCTTCTTGGAGGAAATGATATTTGACTATAGAATGTAATTAAATGTAAAGGATCATTTCTTGGTTCTGTTTCTTATAAGTGATTTATTTTCTATTTTTATATGTTATTTCATGTTTGTATATTGTTTACATATATATAGATTCCTTACCCATATTTAGTTATAAACCAAAGTCATATCTCATAAGCACTCTGAACACATATTTAGGAATATTTTCAAAATTAGTTTCATATTATCCTTTTGTAAGATTTGCCAATAGCAGAGTGGGTAGAAAGATGGTCAACTTGGATCAGGTAAACAGTCTATTTTGCTATTGCTGCTTCAAAATGGGGAATGACGGTCAACTTCAAAGCACTGCCATTGCACCTTGTACAATGTTTAACAGTGAGCCCTTGAGGGGTTAAGTCTTCATCTGCCCTCCAACCCCAACCCTCTCCCCACAACTACTTGGCCCTTAGGAGGCATTCAGGACTGAATGAGGGACAGAAACAGGATCTCATCTAGATAATCACTGGGATTACCACTTCCATACAAATACATTCATCAGTTCATTCTACAACTAGTGCTTTTAACATTATGTTCAAAGCTAGTTATTTAATTTGAATAAGTACTGAGAACATATGCCAGATTAAGTAACTTGCATTAAAAAATAGAAACCCATCTTAATATTTGGTGTTGTTATAAACTCAAACAACTTTCCATAAGTTAGATGTACTCTTGATGAAAGAATTCAAAATGCTTTTTTAAAAATTTTTATTTATTTATTTTTGAGAGAGAGAGAGAGAGTGCGCATGCACACAAGTGGGGGGGGGGGCGTGGAGGCTGGGCAGAGGGAGAAGCAGACTCCCCGCTGAACAGGGAGCCTGATGCAGGACACCAGCCCAGGACCATGGGATCATAACCTGAGCCAAAGGCAGACATTGAACCAACTGGGCCACCCAGGCACCCTCAAAATGCTTTTTTTTATTACCTACTCAGTGAACTATCCTTGGTGTAAAATTAATGATTAGATATATAAATAGATATATTTCTAAACATATATTTATATATGTTTTATATATAAATGCATATCTTAAAACTTTACCTAGTAACTAAAGTTTATATTTATTATTAATATTATGTATTATTAAACTAGATATAAAATGTGCACATTTTACATTTTAATTACATATTATATATTCTAATATAATATATAACATTCAAAATACATTATTTTATTATAAAGACCTTAATAATACATATAATAAATATTAAGTTTAATAAAAACATAACACAAAAATACATAATTTCTATTAAGGATATTTAAACACATGCAGAACAAAATTAATAGCACCAGATTAATAAGCACTAAGAGTTTGTACTCCAACTACACTTTATAGGTCTTTTTTTTTCAATGGTCACTGAAAGGAACAACTTATCACATGAAATTTTTCCCATGCAGGTAGACATCATTTACCCAGAAGTTTCAAAATTTCAAAACATAGTCATCTTGATTTTGTATTTCTTTCCTTAAGTGAAACACCCACCTGAATACAGAAGGGGAAAGTTTTTCCTGCTTAGCTATCTGCGTTTTCATCCTGCAAAGCATACAATATACAAGTGAGGGAAATGATATTTTGCTCTGTTCATGGAATCTACCAGTGCAGGATGTGAGAGGAGTAACTGTTATCTCTCCTCACCAAGGATCAATACGTTTATTCTTTTGCCAGACTGCTATGGAGAAAAAAACCAATTCGAATGGCACTGAGAGCAGAAGAGTAAAAATAATCAATATAATTTTTGTTGGGGCATACCCTGAATCTTTGCATGTCATGAAATCAAGTGCCTTCCTTTGATCACCATTTGCATAAATGATTCAAAGCGTATTTTTAAAGATTACATCTATTTTTAGTTAATTCATGGTGTCCTAAAAGTAAAATCACTAGCAATAAAGGGAATTTAGTTTTATCTTTTATGACTTTCAATATTTTTTGATTACCGAGGACACAGTTTTGAAGCATGATGTCCTAAATCCTCGCGTTTTGACAAATGGACGGGCTGCTCAAGAGAATGAAAGGATTCTGGAATGTCTGTACATTGGTAGTAAGGGCCTCCGAAGACACAGCAAAACAGAAAGGGAAAGAAGAACAAAATACACCTCTGAGTAAATACCAGGCTTTAGTGTCTACATGAATCCCAAAACATCAGTAAAATTGATGAGGTCAAGCGAAACAGTCAATTGTGAATCTCTAAAAAGGTCAAAGGTCTGAGATATTTTGGTTTCATGCTTCGGCGTGTTCCTCAGAGACTAGAATGATCAAACACCCTATTTGTTGTTATAAGAACAAAAACACTAGAAGGTTAAATTATTTATTTTTAATCTGTTTGTGATCGTTTTATATAAAGAGAGCCCTGCTCTGTTTTGAAAAGTGGGAAAAAATTCAATATCACCAAATAAGATTTACCTCCTGGAAAAGTCATCTCCATAATGGCAAAGATCTTTGCTCGTAACAGCGTGATTAATGTCCATCTGGAAACCACTGTCGATGGTTTACCTGGGGACAAAGAACAACAGGATCGGTCACAGGGATGAGTGGCTCGGGGGCCTTTAGGCAAATTGCTCGTGCTGTCACACTTCACTTTAGAATTGGATTTCTTATATGAGACACATGCAATTATTCTCTGTGCCAATAAAAATATGTTTCTCCCTTCATTTGCAGTAGTTATGTGAGTACTAGTCAGGTTCTAGGTAATTTCTGAACTCAAAAATCCATTTACTGAATTGAACCTAGTATGAATTTACATGATGTCAAATAACACACTTGACTGAACTGTTATCTCTTCCACCTGTTCAGAGGCACTTAGAAGCAGTCCAAATCTCTCTATTAAGAATACTCTCATACCGGAATACATCACATTAGAAAGTTTGGAGCAGGTGTTACTGGTTTTATTAATAATTCAACAGACCTGAACACCCATTATACTTCACATGGAAGACAATGGAGCCAAACTAAAGCGGCTGGTCCATACCTTCATGGCGATGACTTTTTGGTATTGGACACCAATTGTATAGTGCTTACCAGAAAAAAAGACATACCAAATCAACACAAAATGACAGAAGTCTATAAAAATGTTATCAGAGCAGAAGGGCTGAGGGAAAATCCAAGAGCATGTCAAAGGATGAGTGAACGCTGAAGGGTGAGGGAAGTCCGGGATGGGGGACAACATGAGCAGATGCACAGAGGTGTTGAGTCACACACTGTGAGGGCCAGAGGGCCATTGCGTGTTCATGACTTGTGGGTGAAGAGGCTGGGAAGGAAGAGTTGGACCTGGAGGGATAGAGAACTATATGTGCAGGAGTATATGTTTAAGACTAGTTTGAAAGCAGCTTAGTAAGTTATGAAGCAGGAAACTTCCATGGCCTAACTTTCATTTACGATATAGACTATGGACTGTCTGTTAGAGATTAAAAAGCTTTGGGGAATCTTTCCATAGTCCAAGTGAAAAATAAAAGGAAATTATTCATTCCTAAAACCATGTTAATAACAATGTACACATGTCATTCACTCATTGAGCGTTATTATCCTCCAGTAACTGTGTGTCAAATGGGGTACTTAACTGTTTTAAGACCATGGAGATACAGCAGCTGAATGAGTGGTGAAAATGTTAGTTTAGGCTACCATCCCAGTGGTGAACAACAACCATAAACAGCGTCCCCAGAAAAAAAAAATAAACAAAAAGACAAATAAGCATGTATTTACAAATTTTAAGCATTGCAGGGGTCTAATGTGTGTCCGGAAAGAATATAATGGAGGGTCTCTACTCCAAGCCAGAAGAGAGGAGAGACTTCCCTAAGAATGTACCAGAGAGAAAAGAAAGAACAAACCACCTGTTAAGGACACCACAGGGGAGGGTGTAAAGAAGAAGGGCAAGCCAATGTTGGAAATGCTGCAGAGATTAAGAGTGGATTATACTAAGAAGACACTACCCATTTAAAAAGTAAAAAGTTATTTTCCATACTATCCAGAAATCATCCTCATTGATTTTAACTCAAAGGTGTTGAAAACGTGTCCACACAAAAACCTGCACATGGATGTTTATAGTTGTTTTCATAATTGTCAAAACTTGGAAGTAACCAAGAGGTCCTTCAGTAGGTGAATGGATAAATATACTGGTACAACCAGATGATGGAATATTAGTCATTGCTGAAAAGAAATGAGCTATCAAGCTATGAAAAGACATGGAAGAACTCTAAATGCATATTATTAACTGAAAGAAGCCAATACGAAAAGTCTGCATACTGATTCCAACTAAATGACATTCTGGAAAAGGCAGAAGTATGGAGACAGTAAAAGGATCAGTGATTTCCAGGAATGGTGGGTGGGGGAGGACAGGGAGGTGAGTA
Organism: Zalophus californianus; assembly: GCF_009762305.2. Taxonomy (NCBI): domain Eukaryota; kingdom Metazoa; phylum Chordata; class Mammalia; order Carnivora; family Otariidae; genus Zalophus; species Zalophus californianus. The sequence goes on along the minus strand of NC_045598.1, from coordinate 120,084,925 downwards.
AGTGGAGCACAGACTATTTTTAGGGCAGTGAAGATACTCTGCATGATACTATGATGGTGGATACATGTCATTATACATTTGTCCAAACCCAGAGGAGGTACAACACCAAGAATGACCCTGAATGTCAAGTATGGACTTTGAGTGATGATGATGTGTCAGTGTAGGTTCCCCAATTGTAACAAATATACTGCTCTAGGGATATTGGTAATGAGAGAGGGTGTAAATGTGTGAGTGCAGAAGGAATATGGGGTATCTCTGTACTTCTTGATTTTGCTGTAAACTTAAAATTGCTCTAAAAAAATAAGGTCTTTTTAAAAAAGTTATTTTGGAACACAGAAGAGAAAAAAGACACAAGGAGGAAATTAACATTTCTTGAAGACCTATTTTGCTCCACGAACTAGGACTAGAAGCTCTAGGTCAGTAAGGTTAACAGAGGTGAAGCACAGTTGAGGACAGTAACTAAGGCTCATCTTCAAAAACTTGAGCAATTTCATGAAAGAAAAGGGAGAGATGGCAGAGGCTGAGCCAAGACAACATTGTTATAGGAGACCAGAGCATATTGATTGGTATGGAAAGGGAGAGGGCAAATAGAAAAAAACAAAGAAATAAGAGATGAAAAATGTTTAGTAATTAGATAAAGTCTCCAAAGCCTTACTTACAGTTAACACTTGGGAGGCCTTTATTATTAGTACCATTTTAGCATAAGGAAATGAGGTGCTAAGAATTTAAGTGACTCTGAACATCAGATGAGCACTATCATTTGATCCCTAGCCTTATTTGCTAGATGTTCTGTGCAAACTCTGAATCTTTATCCTTAAACATGTTTCTTAGTCATTCATTCAAAAAAAACCAAAAAAAACAAAAAACCACAAGCAAACAAACAAACAAACAAACAAAAATTCCTCTCCATTACTTTAGGTCCCAGGAGAGCACAGAGGTGACAAGTGTCTTACCCATCTAGACCTCTGAGAGCATCTCTGAGCCAGGGATACATCAGCAGAATGCCTAGGAAGTCACAGATACCTGACCGCCCCAGGAATTATGTCCCACAGGTTTCAAGAGAGTATCCAGTGTGTCCCTAACTGCCAAAGAGATCCTGCATACAGCATACATAGTAGCATGCACGGGAAAGTCCAATTGGTTTAGAAAACAGCCAGCTTGATGAGTGCCTCTCGTGTCTCTGACTAGACCATAATGCTTTCTCTAGCATATTCTATCTTAGAAAGCATTTTGTATTCCTATTTGCTGAATGCACAGTCACAATTGACACATTTACTTATTGAAATTGGAGGTCATGATAAATTTCCTGCTCAGCACCCTCTTCATACCATACGAAAATTAAATATATTTCTTGGAAAGAGAGAAACATTTAAAAAATAGGGAGTTGTCACAGAAATACTTCCAATGGTCCCGTGAGCATGCAGTTAATTGTGGATGTCAGGCAAAACTGCACCAACAGGAAGGGAAATAACATATGGACATTTTTTCTCTCTGTACCATGCTTTCTCTAAAGTATTCTCCCTAGAGAGGGGAAGAGAAAAACTTCCCCACCTCTTTGTCACCTGTCTTCCACCTAAACCTAGCTCATGCTCACTAGAACAAGGAATAAATCTGCTAGGGTCATGGGTCTTCCCAACCATTTATGCTAAACACTGTTATGTGCTGTTCCAAAAAGAGCCCAGACTGGTGTCCCTCAAAGATCTCAAAGGTCAATGGGAGAGAATGCCTAACAAGATGCATGGCCAGGGCCCACCCCCAGTCAGCCCCAGAAAAATTCTTAAATGACGCAAGCAGTGGATGAATTAACAAGGGAAGGAGACATTTTTTCTCTCCTGCTTATTCCTACGATTTGCAAAGACTCTCCACCTTTTGGTTAGTAGCAGGATTTGAAATGAGAAAAAGGATTTGAAATGAGAAAAAGCCTTTTGTTTTGTAGAGCTGTAAAATTGTATTCAGTGGTACCTGCCTCTGTAGTTAACTGTGGTCTTTGCTCATCATTCAATTAATATCTAATCCTCTAAGTGCAATGCAGTGGAGCAATAGAGGGGGTAATTCAACAAATACAATGGAAAATAACTTGAGAAATAGCAGGTCAAGTGCTCAACATAAAATGCATATCAAATATAAGATTTTGCAAAGGGTAAATAAATTTGCATGCTCTGAAAATTCCATTTTGCAATGAGACATTAATTTTTTACCTCAGGAGAAAGGTTTCTCAGAAAATGAAATTTTAAAATACTGCTCATTGTATCTTTCTTTTTTCTCTGTCCTTTTCTCCCCTTTTCACTCTCTGCTCCTCAAAACAAGAAAAATAATCAGTATAGGCTTCCGGCAACACAGTGAGAGAAATGTGAGATTGGCCCTTAAGGGAATTTTTATTCTCAAGTGGATGTAAATGTATTCATCAATTCAAAGAAATGCATAGTGTGTTATATACACAATACATTAATAAATAGCCATGCATTAAAAAATAATGAGGTTTTCCACAAAACAACATCCTGTGGTGTGTAGGGTCATAAAAAAGATACTAAAAGAGGGAGAAAAGATTATGTGTAAAATCTGATTAAAATACAGAAACACCATCATATATGTAAGATGTAATAAATATTTTATCAGTTAACTATAAACAAAAGAACAAATGCAGTAAAATGTAATTAAAAATGTAAAAGTGAAGGATGTGATTTATTTCACTGCAATAATATTAATATTACAAATGGCAGGTAAATGGATATCAAGACTATAGTGTAGAAAGAGTGGAAAACAGCCATTCATTTCTTATAATGAGATTTCATCCTTTTTTTTTTGATTTACATTTGTTTAAATATTTCAAATAGTGAATGAATAATGTTGCTCTTAAACCTTACACAGCTTAGCACATTCTCAAATTTCCATCAGCCCTTGGACAAGATTTGCATGTTGGCAGGCAGTTTCCAGGCAGAACCACTAATTGTGAAAATAGAAGAAAATTGACTGGCAGAAACCAAGGGTATTTTTAGTGCTCTTGGCTGAATGAGTTTGGCTTTGAGTAGTAACCCCTACTAGTGAAAGCGCTGGAACCAAAAATAGTATGTTACACAAGGTTCCCCAATTTAAAAAGGTGAAAAGACCAAAATGTAACATTCACCAACTATTACTGGCTTGAAAACTCTTAAAGGTTTAAACTGCAAAGAGGATTTGAAATGGACTTTCCTGTCATTGCCTCTGAAGCTGAGCAGAAAGCCGGATGTCTTTATTCACCACTGTTGAAACCCCAGCACACAAAAGACCCCAAGTTCAGAGGGGCACCCTGTATCAGGAACCATCCCTTGCCCTGACTGAGCCTCAGTGGAAGGGAAAATGCGTCTTAAAGAATTCTCTTCCACATTTCTGAACAACATGTAGCATAAAATCATGCTAGGGTTGGACTACAGTTTGGTCCTCCATTGGAGAAATCATTTCATATTCCTCTTGAGGTGTATGCCTCAAAAAAGGTAATAAAAGCTCTTTTATTATCAATAGGGAGGAAACTGAGCTTCAGAAAGAGCATGATTTGGCCAGCTCGTTCAGCCGGTATGTGGCAAAAATGAGGTTCGAATTCCAACTTTTTGACCCCATCCACTAGGCCCCAAATGCCAGACATCTCCAGTGGCTTCTGAATTTTTTTCCCTTTTGTCTTTAAGGTACCTCTGCTGCTGCATTATCTTCACCTATTTCCCATGTTTCCCTGTCCCATTATGAACTGGGCCTTCATGCTTCCAGCTCTCAAAGCCCTAATGGTGTGTGTCACTGTCCTCATTTCTGGCTTTCCCCCACCTTGTCCACTGGCACAGCCCAGAAATGAGCTCCCTTGATATTGCTTATCTTATCCCCACCTCCAGACAGCATCCAAGCAGCACTGTATCATGGGAGCTCCCGTTTCTTCTTCTTCTCCTGTTACAAAAATGATTATGAAATCTCCCTTCTCAATGAAGCTTTTCTGAATAAATCAAAGAGCAGTTCTTGCTTCTCTGGTCTATTGGAGTGTAAGTCAGGAATATTTTAGCTAAATAGGTAGGAAGAATGCAACTACAAGGGCTTATGCCAAGATGGATTTGTTTTCTTACACAGCAAAATGTTCAAAAGTGAACAGTTCTTGGTTTTGCTTCTTCAGTCTAAACATGTAAAGAACAGTGCCCCTACTTTCATCTATCCTTCATGGTCATAAGAAGGCTGCTGCAGCCCAGCCATCATCTCTACACTCAAGCGAAGAGCTGGAAGAAAGCACAATTTCAGTGGCTATGTGAGAAAAAAAAAAAGCTTTTCCCAGAACTGCATATCAGACTTCCTCTTCCCTTTCATTTGCTAATGTGCTCAACACACTAACTGGAAGTTGGCTAGAGAGAAGTTGGAAATGGTGACTTGGTTAACCACCCAGTAGCATCTGCCATAGTCATTGAACCAAAATAATTGTGTTTCCTCACTATGCAAACATTGTACCAGATGTTTATCCTCTCACTCAGTCAATAAAACAAAGCCTAATTGAGAGCTTTTTATGTGCATGGCATTATGTTCATATTATGGAAGATACAGAAATGAACCAAGCACAGACACTAGCTTCAGAAGGGACATGGCCTAATAAAAAAATATAGTATATATAATATGACACATACAATATGACATGTATAACATATACAAGGTAAACTACCTTAAAATCTAGATAAGTAAGCATGAGAATAAATGAAGAGTGTTTTAAAAACTAGCAAATGGATAAAGCAGACTGTTGAAAATATGTACAGTTCTCAGGCAGCATAAAATGTGGATAAGGGAAAAGTTATAATAGAACAGAATTAGCCATACACTATTTTGTGTAAGAAACAATGGGGTAGGGGCGCCTGGTTTGCTCAGTCAGCAACCCACTCTTGGTTTTGGCTGGAGTCATGATCTGAGGGTCATAGGATTGAGCCCTGGGTACTGATCCATGCTGGGTGTGGAATCTGCTTGGGATTCTTTCCCTTCCCTTATCCTTCCCCCTGAGCCTCCCCCCATCTCTCTCTCTCTCTCTCTCAAATAAATAAATAAAATCTTAAAAAAAAATAAACAATGGGGAAGTCATTTTTTAAGCATAAGGAAAGAACATGAATTGAGCCAGAACAGTGGTTTCCAAAATATTTTTGGTCAGGTAACCCTAGCAATAAAAAGTATTTGAGCATTCCCCCTAAGTATGTCTATGGATAAGTTATTTATAAGTTTTATACATATTACTAAGTATGGATATAGAAAAGTTATTTATAAGTTACATACATACACTATTGTACTGATATAACATATACGTAGTAATACACACACACAGGTGAAAATCCAGAAGGATGAGATTCAAAGTATCTCTCCGCAGAAGTCTTACCAATTATTAAGTATAAAATAGTAAGTCTGCAGTGGAGAAACCTGGCAGACATCATCTTAATAAATGATTAAAGTTAACTACACCACAAGTAATCGGTAGGGATGTATTCATATCCTATGGCTTCTGACAAGATGTAATGCGAAAGGAACAATGTCACTTGTGTGGCATTCCTGCTAAAAATACATACCCTGATTTTAGTCACAAGGAAACATCACACACACACACACACTCAAATTAAGGAACATTTTGCAAAATATTTGGCTAGTACAATTTTTAAAAAGTCAAGGTTTTTTAAAAAAACAAAGAGGCTTAGTCTTTCCCAGATTGGAGATGAATAAAGAGAAATGGATGTGAGTCCTGGATTGGATCTTGGACCAGAAAAAGAACATTAGCAGAATGATTTGAAACATCTGAACAAGGCTTTTGGATGAGTTAATAGTATTTTATCAATATTAATTTCCTGGTTGGGAGAACTGTACTAATTGTTCATTATGTAACATGTTAATGTTTGAGGATGCTGGGGAAAGAGTGTATAAGATTTCTTAATACCATTTTGCAATATTCCAAAATAAAAAATACTAAAAAGGATGGGACCTTTACGATGTAGTTATAGAAGTTCTTGGCAATGTATTCTTTCCTGAAACCCATGGACTGACATTTTTACATCCTGATCCTTAGTGTTTGTAGAATTCATATCTGGATACCTGCTAAAGCCTCAGAAGAAAGCCAGCCAGGATTTGAAGAAGGCAAAGATGATTGTGTTAGAAACTCACTTAAATTAATGTAACTTTTCAGAACAGCAAATTTGTGCATGTTTTAAAAAATGATACTTAACTATTTGCCTAAGAAATTCCACTACCAGGTACTTAATTGAAATCCATAATCGGAAATGGGGCTAAGGTATACAAAGACTTCATTGAGGTATTCTCTATGAGATTGAATAATTGGAACCAATTTAGATACCCAAGAGTAGTTAAATTTATAGTAAATCCATATGGTGGAATGCTTTGTAGCCGCTAGAGTCACATGTTCCAAATTATTTGGTTGTGCAGCAGAATATTTATAATCTTAAGTGGAACAAACGATATAAAGCTATAGTTTTACTCCAGTTATGAGTGCGGCAGGTTGTGTATGTACATAAATGTACCCAATATTGTCTTTGTAGTGTTAAAAATAAGGTGAGCAGTTTAGAATTTTTAAAAGGTAGAAATGGGTAATCATTTGTGCTTGGGATTCTAAAGAAATATTCTGGGCATGTGTCATCTAGTCTAAGAGTGATTAGGGGTCTAATTCGTTTACCCTAGGCAAGGTGAGGGTGGGGCATATATTAATGCATTCTCTCTGAATCTTCTTAAAATTAAGCCTTGTTTCGGGTGCCTGGGTGGCTCAGTCGGTTAAGCATCTGCCTTTGGCTCAGGTCATGATCCTGCATCGGGCTCCCTGCTCAGTGGGGAGTCTGCTTCTCCCTCTCCCTCTTCCCCTCACCCTCTGCTCATGCTCTGTCTCTCACTTTCTCTTTCCCTCAAATAAATACATAAAATCTTTTAAAAAATTAAGCCTTGTTTTAAAGAATGTAGGAAATAAAAGATACAAGCTAGTGCAAGTGTAGGATAAGCAAGCACGTGAATATTGTGTGGGGTTTGGTAACTTTGGTATCATTCTCAAAATTTGTATTTTACTTATCCTTTGTAAGTTCTCCATAGTGATTAACAACAAAAACCTAGAAACACAAATGGTCGGTGTGCCTATCTTCAGTATCAGGAAGGAAACAGTGAGCTGGGAAGACTATATCCTTTCCCACAACCAGGCTGGAGGAGTCCACCAAAAGTCCAAGTGGATGAGAGAGGTTGTAAGAGGAGACAAAGGGCACGAGAGTCCCTGGGTCGTGCCACAGAAGGAGATTTGGAGCATAGGAAGCTACGCTAAATGTGAGCAAGAACCCTGGGACTGAGCAACACAACAGAAGTTTAAGGATAATAAGAAATGTGAGGTAGCAAAAGAGAAAAATCATGCTGCACCAGTAAATGCTCTCTTCTCACTCCACCCCAACGAATCTCCAGCCCGTTTATATTATCACCGTTAGTAGACATGTATTGAGTGCCTACTGTTAGTTCCTCCATCAGTACAAAAGCATTTATTGGGCACCAACCATGGGGAAGAGCCTTAAAGAACTTATTCTCAAATGGATCAAGATAGGCATTCATATGGGTCTCCCCATAAATTTGTTCACTAATTACGCTTAGGTCCCAGCATCCTTCATGGAGACACCCGCCATCTTTGACCAGTTCCTGTCTGTTTTCCATTCAAGTAGTACACTTTAGGCATCTCTTTACCCCTGGTCCTTACTCCTTGATCCATTTCACTGACCCCACCAGCTCTCGCTCAACCCAAGAGAGACTTCCCAGATCTGACCATGCAAAATGTCACTCTCTAGGAATGGAAGAAGAAAGAGAGGAAAGGGGAGGTGAAGAGGGTGCTTACGATCTCCCTTTCCATACTAAAGTCCCAAACCTAAATCCTGGGGAAGGGAGGAGTGAGAGGAAGATCTTTGGTGGCTCCACTGTACTTCCGAAATGAGCAAGTTCATCGCTCTGCCACCACTTTCCCCCTGTGCCCTGCATTCTTCATCCCTTATCTTTCTCTGTGTAATACGCCAACATCTCCTAACTTTTATGTTCTTGTCTTCCATTGTTTTATGAGTGGATATTTCTACCTGTCACAAGTGCACCCTAAATTGTGGGATTCTTCAAATCTGCTCCCCTTTCTTTACCTATCTCCGTTATTGTTTTCACCAGAACCAGAACCAGAAAGTTACCCCAGACTCTTTGCTTTCCCTCAGCTGCCGCACCCAAATGGCTATCAACTATCGGCGGTCCCATCAGTTCTACCCAGATAAGCTCACTCATGTCTGTTCCCTCCTCTCCCACCTCATTACTCTGTCTCAGGCCTTCGCTATCTCTCACTCAGACGATTGCAATCAGATTTGTGTTGATCTTCCTGCTTCCGGCTCTCCCGTATCTATTCTATCTCTTCTGGCCCAATCTTTCTCTCCTTCTCATTCTCTCTCTCTCTCTTTCATTCTCTTTCTCTTATTCTCTCTCATTCTCTCTCTCTCTCTCTCACACACACACACACACACACACACGTATACACACATCCTCTCAAATCTATTCTTTCTGATACAGCAGCTGGAATTACATACATAAGCTTCAGATACAGCCATTTCACACCCCTGCTTGAATCCCTGCAGTGGTCTTTTACCTGCTTAACCAAAGTCCCAACAAGAGAGCCTAGTTCCTGCCTTCCCCTCCAGCCTCTTTGTACTGCCCCCAGCACACAACAACCGATGAATCATCCCAGAACAGGGCATACTCTTCCCTTTCCTTAGAAAAGCCAAGCTCACTTCCCCACACCTGACTCCAACCCAATCTACCTGGCAAACATTCATTCATCCCTCATGATTTAAAGCAAATGTTTCACAAAAAACAATAATTGTTGGTGGAGATGTGGAGAAAAAGGAACTCCCATGCACTGTTGGTGGGAATGCAAACTGGTGCAGCCACTGTGGAAAACAGTATGGAGGTTTCTCAGAAAGTTAAAAATAGAACTATCCTATGATCCAGTGAATTCCGCTACTGGGTATTTATGCAAAGAATATGAAAACACTAATTTGAAAAGATATATGCACCCCTATGTTTACTGAAGCACTATTTACAATAATAGCTCAAGTGTCCATTGATAGATGAGTGGATAAAGAAGATGTTGTATATATATATATATACCCTGGAATATTATTCAGCCATAGAAAAGAATGACATTTTGCCATTTGCAATGACATGGATGGAGTTAGAGAGTATAATGCTAAGTGAAATAAGTCAGAGAAAGAAAAATACCGTGTGATTTCACTCTTGTGTAGAATTTAAGAAACAAAACAAATGAACAAAGCAAAAAAGAGACAAGCCAAAAAACAGACTCTGAACTGTAGTATAGAGGACAAATTGGTGGTTACCAGAGGGGAAGTGGGTGGGGGATGGATGAAATAGGTGATGGGGATTAAGAGTGCACTTATCATGATGAGCACTGAGTGATGTATAGAATTGCTGCATCACTATATTTTACACACCTGAAACTAATATAACTCTGTATATTAACTACCCTGGAATTTAGATAGATGATAGATAGATAGATAGATAGATAGATAGATAGATAGATAGATAGACAGATGATAGATGATAGATAAAAATAAAGCCAAGCATTTCACTCTCTTCTTCATGTGGTAACTGTTGTTAATTCCCATTTCCCCTTTTACATCAGTTATATTGAGGGACAACTGGCATAAAATAAAGTGCACCTATTTGAAGTGTACAATGTGATATTTGGACACATGTAAATACCCTTGAAATGATCACCAAAACTAAGATAATGAACGTATCTTTCATCCTTCCTGCCTGCCGTTATCCCTCCCTCACAGCCTTGCCCCACCCCCAGGCAACCACTGCTCTGCTTTCAGTAACTATACATTTGTTTGCATTTACTAGAACTTTATATAATTGGAAACATAGAGTATACACTCTTTTTGTCTGGCTGCTTTTACTAATCATAATTATTTTGCGGTCAATAGTCTTTTCCTTTTTATGGCTGAATACCATTCCATTGTATGGATAAACCATGATTTGTTGATCCCTTCACCTGCTGAAGGACATGTGGATTATTTCCAGTACAGGACTCTTAGCATCAAGCTACTATGAACTTTCCTGTGCAAGTCATTGGGTGGACATATTGCTTTCTTTTCTCTTGGGTAAATACCTAGGTGTGGAATGGCTGAATCATATGGTAAGTACATGCTTAGCTTTTTAAGAAATTGCTAAATAATTTTGCAAAGAGGCTGCACTGTTCTACATTCCCACCAGCAGTATCTGAGAGTTCTGAGTCCTCCACATCCTCTCCAGTGCTTTTCTTTTGTCTCTGTGATTAGTGTCATCCTGGTGAATGTCAAGTAAGACCTCATTATGGTTTTAACTTACATTTCTCTAATGACTAATGAGCATCACATGTTTATTTGTCATCTCTATGTCTTTGTTAGTGAAGTGTCCAAATCTTTTGCCCAATTTTTTTAAAAGATGTTATTTATTTATTTAGTTAGTTATTTTAGAGAGTGGGATGGAGTGGGGGGAGGGGCAGAGGGAGAGAGAGAATCTTAAGCAGGTTCCATGCCCAATGCAGAGCCTGAACACGGGGCTCGATCGCATGACCCTGAGATCATGACCGCAGCTGAAACCAAGAGTTGGACACAACCGACTGAGCCACCCAGACACTCCTGCCCAGTTTTTCATTGCTTTTTGTTTTCTTCTTATTAAGCTTTGACAGCTCTTTATGTATTCTGGATATAAGTTCTTTATCAGATATTTATTTTTAAATATCTACTCCCTGTGAGCAGCTTACATTTCATTTTTTAACATTTTCTTTTGAAGAACAGGTATTCTAAAATTTGATGAAGTCCAAGTTATCAATCATTTTTGTTTGTTGGCATCATATCTAAGAAATCTTTCCCTAACCTGAATTCACAAGATTTTTCCTCTGTTTTCTTCTGTAAATTTTATGGCTTTAGATTTTACATATAGGAGGTGTTCAAAGTATTTTGACTTAATCCTAAATGGGGTATAAGGTATGGCTCAAAGATCATTTTTTATATATAGATATCCAATTGTTTTAGCATCATTTGTTGAAAAGATGATCCTACCTCCATTGAATCAACATGGTACAAGTTCTACCAAACACACCTTGTTTTTGTAGCTTATAACAAAGTATTGCAACATTTTGAATTTATAATCCCTATCACTCTAATAGAAAGCAGTTATTGAACATGGAGGACCATGCATGTCTTAATAATTTTTTAAATATCTTAGGTGAAATTCAATCAATCCATCAATCAGGTTGGACCAAGAAGAGAATAGTAGGTAGAAAATCAAGAGAGGTTTCAGATATGAAAACTGACCTCTTGAGACCAGGAGATACGTAAATGGATATTACTTCTCAACTGTAGTTTATCCCATGGTAGAAGCTCTAAAGAAGACATGAGGGAAGCAAACAGTGTCAAAGGAAGAGGAAATCTGAAGAGGTAACACACTTGGGACAAAAGAGGACAGGGGAATCTGCATAAAGAGAGAGAGAGGGAGGAAGGGAGGGAGAAGAGAGGGAAGGAAAGAGGGAAAAGGAAGAAAAAAAAGAAAAGATGAGAAGAGAAAAGGAAAAGAAAAGAAAAAGGAAAACTATTCAGAAACTATTAGTCAGGCAATATGACTGTAAGAACCTGACAAAACATCCTAAATCTTTGCCCCTACCCCTATTCTTCTGACAAGTTTCCTATTCTTTTTCAAAAATTGTTTTAATTTAAATTCAATTAATTAACATATAGTATATTATTAGTTTCAGAGGTAGAGTTCAGTGATTCACGGGTCTTATATAACGCCCAGTGCTCATTACATCACGTGCCCTCCTTAATGTCCATCACCCAGTTACCCCATCCCCCACCCTCCTCCCCTCCATCAACCCTCAGTTTGTTTCTTATGATTAAGAGTCTCTTATGGTTTGTCTCCCTCTTTGATTTTGTCTTGTTTTATTTTTTCCTCTCTTCCTTTCCTCTTTACCCTATTAGCCTCTGTTTTGTTTCTTAAATTACATAAATAAGTGAGATCATATGATAATTGTCTTTCTCTGATTGACTTATTTAGCTTAGCATAATACCCTCTAGTTCCATCCATGTCATTACAAATGGCAAGGTTTCATTTTTTTGATGGTTGAGTAGTATTCTAGTGTGTGTGTATATATATATATATATATATATATATATATATATATATCACATCTTCCTTATCCATTCAACTGTTGATGGACATTGGAACTCTTTCCATAGTTTGGCTATTGTGGACATTGCTGCTATAAACATTGGGGTGCAGGTGCCCCTTCGGATCACTACATTTGTATCTTTGGGATAAATCCCTAGTAGTACAGTTGCTGGGTTGTAGGGTAGCTCTATTTTCACCTTTTTAAGAAAACTCCGTACTGTTTTCTAGAGTGGCTGCACCAGCTTGCATTCCCACCACCAGTGTAAGAGGGTTCCCCTTTCTTATCTTCTATCTGCTCCTCTGGAATGATTAGCAGACAATCCTCACAACAAAGAGTCTATCTGAGGAGCTAGCAAGGAAGAATAGATAGAAGCTTTCTGTCCCGTTCCCCAGAGAGAAGAGCACACCAGTGTGTGCCCCACCCCCCCCAGAGAGAGAAGGGGAGTAACAGAATCCCTGAACACTACAGCAGGAGAGAAGAGACTCGGACTAGAAAGATCCTTTATTTCTTGTAACTACTCTGTGCAACACGCTAGTGCCTGTGGTGGATATACAAGAGACACACCTCTCAGTCTATCAGACAGACTTGGATAAACACTAAAGAATTCGGAGAAGGGAAGAATTAATTATGTCTAAAGAATCTTATGAAACTTCTTAGAAAAAGGGTCATTTGAGCAGGAAAATAGGGAAGAATTTCAAAAGGTGCCTATGGAGGAGGGACCTTTCCATAGTTGCAGGTTGACCATGAACCTAGATAATGCCTCCTGCTGTGTACATCTTCAGAGATATCAACACCTGTGTCTGTCCATTGGTCATTTTAATATCTCTATTCTGTGACCAGGCATTTAAATACATCTTCCCCAGTAGAAGAATGCAGGATCAGAGTCTGCGTGGTTACCATTTTGCAGTGCAACTCCTATAATGGTTATTGGCTTAGTCAATGTTGATGATAGGGACAATGAGATAAAGATGATGATTTTGATGGCACTATCAACTTAATTTCACTTGAAGAAGAAAGAGTTTGGATTGCTTCTTGCTTTGTTGTTTGCATGTTTTAAAGAAATGCCTGAGTAAGGGTAAAAAGGTATGCTTGCAATGATCCATGTGAGATCAACACCTGTTGTTCCAAATAAAAGCTCTCTTTTCTGTTGTCATGAAATCTTCTAGAAGAGCCAAGGGTGGAAAATTTAACAGTTGACAATTCAGAGCTGGCCTCTAGGGTGTAGATGCCGCAGGCATGCTAAAATTTCCTAGGAGAGCAGGTAAGGAAGTAGTTTATCATCCTGCCATTAAACTGAACTTTCAAATGAGTCAGTTATATATACATATATATATTTTACTGTATTCATTTGACTGTAAATTTTCAGATTGATCAAAACAGCAACCAACTTAGATAACAAAACTTGAGGAGTCGAAGCCAGAGTTAGATATCAAACACAAAAACAATTAATGATCATAACTAATTTTTTGAATTGAATTGCAAGTAAACTAAGTAAATCACAAAATGTAATTTAAATATTCCCATATTTCAATATACGTCACAAAACTTGTGTGCCTTTCAAATTAAGTCCACAGTCACTAAGAAAATAACACTTTTAATCCTCAGTGAAAGCAAACAATTAATTCATTTCACAGAAAATTCTCAACGTTCTGCAGGGAGAAAAAAGCTAAGATTTCTAAATTATAATTCAGTGGCCTATTTAAAGGCCTGGCAGGTGAGTGACACTTTGTAGAAATTTTGAGAGGCTGTGCCTGCAGCAATGAAGAAGAAAACTCACATTTCAGAGCAACCTTTATTGGCCAAGTGTTTTACTTTTTAATCTTACTTTACTGAGTCCTCATCAGTACCTTTAAAATAGAGAGACACATGCATTATTATATTATTATTTTGCTGTTGTTGTTACTACTAATCCAGTGGGGCACATTTCACTTTCAGTTTTTTAGTCAATACATAAGAAGGAAATTAAGCCAAAATTACCCTCATAAAGTCACTTAAATACACTTTCATGTCTAGGAATAAACGTTTAGGAACTCCAACCATTTATTAACTTCTTATCTCTCTGCTTCTGGTTTCTGCACTCCTTCCCCTGCTGCAAATCATTCCCTTTCCCTGCCCCTTCCCAACCCCCCTTCCCCTCCCCCTATTCCTCTCCCTGTTCCCCCCTCTCATCTCCCTATGCTCCTCTCTCCATAGCTGCTTTTAGGCAAGTTAAGTATGTGCTTGAAGCAAGTGCATTGTCATTCACTGAGCCTCTAGCATGTGCCAGGAACTGTGCTAAGTTCTTTGGTTATATATTATTTCTAATGCATAAAGAAATTTGAAAAGTATGGAACTTCATCCCTATTTTACATAAGAGGAAATAAAGCTCACTCACAGAGTTTTAAGAAATGTGTCCAAGATCACAAATGTGATAAAGTCCGAACCCAAATTTTTCTGAAGACAAAACAACATTATATTTTACATAGTATGCTGGGATCTTAGTCAAACTGGTTGGTTGGTGTGATGACAAATATTGAGACAAATTCCCTTCATGGACTTCAGAACCTTAGCTTGGGACCCAAACTTTGAATGTCAAAGGTCTTCAAATGGTCAAATAAACGAACCTGCAATTTGGGTGGATGGCCACTAGGTGGCGGGTCTCCAACTGTTACTTTGTTATTCAAGTGACAATTACCACTCTGCGAGTCTCCATCACTTAACTACCACCAGTGTGTCTCACAAGTCTGTTATGCACTCCAAGCCCTGCCTGCCCTGTCTGAAAATGAAATAGCATTAGTAATGATGTCATACATGGGGTCTGAGGATTAAATGAAATAATGGAACCGAACAGGCGTTCAACGTATACTAACCTCCCGGACTGCTTGAACTTCTCTCTTAATCCAGCAGCTCATGCAGTATTCTAGACTGTTCTTTAACAACAAGGAGTACACTTCAGCACTCTCTGTTCCTCCGATACACTACATCTTGTTTGCCAGCCCATAAAATCCAGCCCCTCCCAGCAAATTCTCACATTTTGCTGCCCACATTCCAATTTTAAAACATATATATACATATACACACACACACACACACACATATATATATATCAGTATCATATTTATAAAGATAGCATCTTAGAGAAACTTCTAAAGAAATACTCAAGATTGCCAATATGCATGGGATGATTATTGGGTACCTGGTAACATGCTAAGCACTTGAGAGGTATAATTTTATTTAATCTTCATAACAAGCTTATGAAGTTGGTTCATAAGAATGCTGGTCCCAATATTATTTCCATTTCGTATACGAGGAAATGGAACTTAGAGGGGGATAGCTAACTGGTGCAAAGGCATATAGGTAGTAAGAGATCAGCTTAGATGTAAATGAGCTGACCTATTGCATAGCCCGAGATCGTAACCACATATCAGTGGTTATTAACCTTGACTTCACAGCACACTAACTTGGGGAACATTTCTTGAAAGCGCCGGAACCTGCTCAGAATCTAAGTATGTTCACTTGCACAGGTGATTGGGTTATGGCGACAGACTTGCAATCAACCGTGTTACACTTTTCTGCCCCCCACTCATAACAACTAACTTGGGGCCGAATTCCATACCTTTCTCACTAATCCTGAAATTTTCTTTCTCCTTAAAATGCATTCCAAATGTTCAGGGAGTTTGTACTCAACCTCCTCAAAGCACCTCTTGCTGCTTATCTGACAAACCCCGCCTCTCTCTCTCTCTCTCTCTCTCTCTCTCTCTCTCTCTCTCTCTCTCGCTGTTAGAAGAAGAATAACTGTCAGGGAACAAGATAAAGAAACAGTTTCTCTTCTGTGGTTTCCTGTTTCTAGTTCCACTGCATCTTTTTCTGCTACTCCGTCCTTTTGCCACTTGAAAGAAGTAAAAATAGGGGGGGAAAAAAGTGATAAAGTCGCATAATCCCATTGAGACTCGAAAGTGGCCAGGGGCTGGGTATTTAGAAGACAATGTGATTCTACACTTTTCACGTGAAAGAAATGGCAAGTTGCCTTTTACCATTTAAATCTCTAGCTGGGTGTAGCTTACTTAATTTAATGATAACAATGAATAAAATTAGCCAGTGGGCTCAACCAGTTCGCTCTATCAAAACTCAGTAGACTCTTCCTTTTCTGCCTTAGTTAGGAAATTATTCAACAGTATTTCTGTTCTCAGCAAATCGAAATATCAGGGCCTACCCCTGCCCCAGTGCACACACTAGCACATGTTCTTTGTCAATGTACTTATTTTCTCTCTACTTTCAACTTTTTCCTCTGTAAAACTGAATGATTATACTAGACGACTTCCAAAGTCATATCCAATTCTAAAATGCTATGATTTTATCACGCTTTAGGACTATTAACAGTGTCCTTAATATAATTATTTTCCCTTCAAATGTTTGCGCTAGCACAGAAGGGAGAGAGGCTGATTGTCAGGAGCTCTTGATGGAAGACACTTGGGTTTTTAGATGATCATGAGCTCATTTAGCAAATGCTGAAAAGAACATGGTATTCTAGGCTACATCATAAGAAGTAGGGTTTTCAGATTAAAGGAGGTGAAAGAACCATCATACTTTTGGTTATTCAGCTGACATTTGGATACATATGTTTAGTTCTGACCAGTGTAACCTTAGGAAAGACACTGGCAATGTAGAGCGCATCCCAAGAGAGGCAAAAAAAAAAAGACAGGTGTCTCAATCATTACGTATGAGGAGCAGCAGAAGAAACTCAGAATGTGTGATTTCAAAACCCAGCATGTCACATATATGAATAGCGTCCATGTAGCCACATATATGAACGGTTGCCATGTAAAATTCAATTTATTCAACGATGGTCCAGAAAGCACAACCAAATGTAAGAGTTGAAAATTACAGAGAAGCAGTTTTGCATTTGACTAAAAAGAACATTCTAACAAGAGTTACTCAAAAATAAATTGGATTTCCTTGAAAATATGCAATTCCATTTCACTAACCATATATAAGCAGCGGCTATATGGTCAGCTATCATGGCTTTTGTCACATGGCTTTCCTGATTTGGACCAAGCTCAGTTAAAGGATGTCTATGGTCCCTGACAAATCGAGACCCTGAAGCTGCAAGTACATTACTTCCCAGCCATCATGCAGCCAAAAGGATATTTGGGTCAATTCTTTTGCTGAATTGAAGAGAGCAGATGACAGGTAGAAAAATATCTTTTCCTTTTTGTTCTAAGGAGTTTATAATTAATATCCACCCAGTCTGAAAAGGTAAAGCAGGCCCATTAATTTATATCCAGTTCCAAATCTCTCAAAACCGTGCCTAGGAACAGAAGATCGTGGTGCATTTCTCCCATCAATCACCTGCTTCTTTTCCATGATTACATCTAATGTGGTCTTGAATAAGAGAGTTTTTAAATTTTTTATCAGGATTAAATCTATAGAAACTCATCTTATATTTTTATAATGAAATCAGGATCCCTTAAAAGCAAGAATTACTGTGCTAAGTAGCTACCCCATAAAGCAGATTCTTTGATACTATATTTCAAGGACAATCCATGAGACTATGGCAAAATAAAGGACAGCTTGAATATTTACATTAAATGAGGCAGGGGGTTAGAACAAATGGGCACCTGCTGAAGAGATAGATGATTTCTCATCATTCACCCTGGCATTCAGTTCATTGAATGTGATTTGGCCTCCAGGTAGCCAAGGAATTCCAGATCGGATCCAAATCTCCTTCCTGTAGTTTGAAAACACTTGCCTGCTCTCAAGATGTTATGGTCACTTCTGCTTTTGCATCAAACCAAGGGCCACTCCAGTAATGTCCCCCTAGGCAACGAATGAACCCACCTTGTTTGTGAATCACGGCTTCTAAACGACAAAGACAAAAACAGACATGCTCTCAGAACCTGAATTAAGAATATAGATGCTCTTTTCAACGGTTAATAAGGCTAAAAGAGAAAAATGCTTCTCCCTTGTAGAGTAGAAAGAATCATAATGATGAATGAAAGCACATATTAGGTTTTCCTGGGTTTGAACACCTCTGGGTTAGTAGTTGACAAGCAGAGAGGAAGGGTGTTGGAAGAGGGGAGGAAAAGTCCTCAGAGCACTACTACTCCTAAGGAGCACCATAGGAGATTGAGGCAGGAAGTTTGGGTCAGGCAGAAACACAAAACAAGGAGGAGACAGGTAAATTCTAATTTTTAAAAAGGTACTGCCACTGGGGCGCCTGGGTGGCTTAGTTGGTTGAGCGTCTGCCTTCAGCTCAGGTCATGATCCTGGAGTCGCAGGATCGAGTCCCACATCGGACTCTCTGCTCAGGGGTAGTCCGCTTGTCTCTCTCCCTCCCTCTGCCCCTCACCCAGCTCATGTTCTCTCTCTCTCTCTCTCTCTCAAATAAATAAATAAATAAAATCTTTAAAAAAAAACGTACTGCCACTGAATCCCCGATAAAGGTGCATGAAGAAAAGTCATTCGCCTTAATTCCCATAACTCTAACACGGGATCTTTTTCATGACTGTGTTCCCCCAACACTGTGAATGTGAAGTCCCCAGTTTCTCCATGTCCACTCTCTTCAACCATTATGACCTTTCCTCTTCTTAGAAGCCTGTTGGCAGCACAGGAGCTGGAAAGCAAGTTACACCGAGGACATAATAATTCGTAGGTGTTGGGAGGTGACCCTTTGGGGCCGCTTGCACTGTCCCAGGGTCATAACCTGAGTCCTCAGGCTCTCCTGTAGAATGTGGCAGTCAGCCTGAGGGAGGTGGATAGGCATTTATGGGCAAGGGTCTTCCAAACGTCCTCAAATCAAAACCAGATGCAGAAATAAGCCATGAAGGTCTCCTTTCAAAAGAACGGCCACTACTGCTGAGTCCCCTGATGGAGTTTTGTTATGCCCACTCAGAAACAGGCAGTATTAAAAATGTCTCCTTGGCTTCTGGCATCATGGGAGTTGTCCTGGAAACAGAGTAAGGAATCTGCTCCCCCTCCCAGGCCACCATATTTGAGTGCCTGAGGTGCCAAGGCCTTCAGAGCCTCACCATTCACAAGTGTCTCTTTAACACAGCTGCGAATTAATCCTTTTATACATATTGAGTACCTCCTAGATACCAGACCATGTGCTGGGGGGAGGCAGGCAGGGCTCCTCCCCTCAAGGAACTGACAATCTAAACTGCAGCCAAAGACCTTTTTTTAAGTCACACAGTGACAGCAAAACTTAAAGTAATAACGCATGTCGGAATTTGAACTAAACCTTACTGTTTATTTTTTTCCAAGTCTGTGTATTCCAGAATTTCTGGAGTTTGCTGGTTGTGTTATACAATATCATGCAATGTAAATACCAACATAGTGTGTGGATGATTATTTCGGAACTAATGTTTATGCTTAATGCCAAGATTCAGCCTTGATCTCCGAGGATCTTCCCACAAATGGAAAAGAAACCCCAAATTCTCTAGGATAAGTAAACTTCGTCATCTCAAGTTGTGGATGATAAATCTGCTGCTCTCTCTTCAAAAGAATCATGGAATCATAAAAAAAGAAACTTAATCAATCAAATCCTTGTCTTTTGAAGTCTTAAAGTGTGTTATTGATTATCCTTTCCCAATACATATAAGGTTAATAAAAAATCATAAATATGCCATTTGCAACAACATGGATGGACCTTGAGGGCATTATGCTAAGTGAAATAAGTCCGACAGAGAAAGACAAATACCATATGATCTCACTTATATGTGGAATCTAGAAAAAAAACCCTCATAGATATAGAACAGATTGGTGGTGGCCTGGGTGGGGGTGGGGGTGGAGGGGGGCGAGTGAAATGGGTGAAGGCGGTCAAAAGCCACAGGTAAAATGAAGAGGTCATGAGGATGTCATGTACAGCGTGGTGACTGTAGCTAATAATACTGTAGTGTGTGTTTGAAAGCTGCCAAGAGAATAGATCTTACAAGTACTCATAACAAGAAATTTGTAATTATGAATGGTGACAGAGATGTTAGTGAGATTTAATTGTGTTGATCATTTGGAATATCCACAGATATCAAATCATTATGTTGTACACCTGAACCTAATATGATGTTATATGTCAATGATACACAAATACACAAAGAAAGAGTATGATTCATTCTTTCTTTCTTTCTTTTCTTTCTTTCTTCTTTTCTTTCTTTTTCTTTCTTTCTTTCTTTCTTTCTTTCTTTCTTTCTTTCTTTCTTTCTTTCTTTCTTTCTTTCTTTCTTTCTTTCTTTCTTTCTTTTTCTTTCTTACTTCTTTCTTCTTTCTTTCTTTCTCTTTCTTACTTCTTTCTTCTTTCTTTCTTTCTTTTTCTTTCTCTTTCTTTCTTTCTTTCTTTCTTTCTTTCTTTCTTTCTTTCTTTCTTTTTCTTTCTTACTTCTTTCTTTCTTCCCCCTCCTCCTCCTCCTTTTACTTCTTCTCCTTCCTCGAAACTTCAGGAAAACTTTACAGTGCTTTAGCAAAGGGTCACTGAGCATGGGTGGAATTGTAGAGTCTCTGGTTGCAAACATAGGTACCTGTCAAATATTTAACCATGTGAATTATCAAGTTGGACAGTTAGTCGAAAGGTTTTCATTTTATTGTTTGGTTGTATTTCTCAGTAAATGCATAGCAGTTTTGAGATATTATTTGGTTTCCTAATTATATTTTGATCTGAGTAATAATAACTTAACCGTCATACATATTAAAGTAAGTCATTCGAATTCACTTTGAACTTGGGATGGGCTACCCCTGTCTGATACTACTTCTAACAATTACATTTTCTTTTTAAAATCAATTCAGTTCAACTCAACCATTTTTGAGTGCACCGCAAGTCTCAGCTTAGGGCTCGATGCTAGAAAGAATCTAAGAAGAAATGTTAGGCAATTCGTCATTTGTAGTCACAGAGAAAAAAATAACATGTGGTGGTTTTTTAATGACCTACTTACCCGTTTACATGCCCTTAGAAATGAGTTGTATTATTTACATAATAAAGAAAGGTTCACAGTTTTTGATATTTCAAAAGCAATGGAAGTATTGAAACAAGATTCCTGTTTAACTCTATGTGGTTAATCTGCAGACCAATTTTACCAGACCTTTACTTAAAACCACCCACATTCTGTAACTGAGACATGTCTTTGCCTTGGGTGGTCACTTAAATGTTGATTCTTCTTACATTATGTCTCACTATTCCTTTTGATTTTTTCCCCCAGTTTCGGAATTCTCAAGTTCAGCTCCCAAGCGGCACCACATGAAGTTACTTTACTATGATTATAAAAAGAAAGGGTAAAGTGTGCACTATTTTCATTCCCGTCACAATCATTGTCACATGAATAGATTCTTGATCTGACATTTTCTATTCTTATTGCAATCTTTGTCACAAGAATAAGTTTTTTTCTTTAAAAAAATGTTTCATCCATGCTGTGAAAGCTAGCAGCCAAGTCTACTGCTTTGACCTTTTTAATGTTCTCCCATTTGATTAGGCAGCCATTCCTTTTCTTTTCTTTAACACCATTGGTAACTTAGGAGAAAGGGGTAGAATAGCTAGTCAATCAAAAGGAGACCATATAAAAGGTTAAAGCAGAATAGTTTACTGCCTTTCACAGATAACACTAGCCATTGAGATTCTCATGTCTTGTTCTTGTGACAAAAAAAAATCGCAAAGAAATAGAAAATGGCACAACATGAATCCATTCTCATGACAACAGTCGTAACAAGAATGAGAACTAGTGCAAACAACCTATTCCTCTTCTAATCTTAAACTTGGAAACTTGTTGCTCTATATGACTGTAGTTCTCTGTAGTCAACTCAGACAATATCTTTCTAAGTGATGAATTAATTTAAATGAATTCAACTTTGGGAAAATACCAACCACAGATGAATCATCATCATTTTATTTCCATACATCTACCTGTAACTGCACACATTTTTCTCAATAGAAATGATTTCTACATAATGTACTAAATTCACCAAACAATATGATGCTTCAGACATTTTTTCCTCAAAAGTGGATAAAAATAAAACACTTGACAATAAATGACATCATCGAGGTTGAATAATTCTGGAAAGAATTATTGAACAGTCTGTCTGACTTCCTGGCATCTTACATAGATCGTCAAGGGTAGGAGTGTTTTGGAATTTTTTGCTTAACTTAATTGGTGTGGACAGCCAATCCTGGTCATCATTCCAGATTGCCAGTTCAGGCCCTGGGGTGAGCTTTGAGGCCTGGATGGTCCACACTGACTTTCCGACCAATATGATTTGCAGGTAACTCTTACCTTTATTTTTAATTTATAGATATCTAAAATCATGTAAATTGTCCAAAGGCATTGTGAGAAAAATAATGATTATCAATTATAGACAAACCAGGGGCACCTGGGTTGCTCAGTTGGTTAAGCGTCTGCCTTCGGTTCAGATCATGATCCCAGCGTCCTGGGATCGAGCCTCACGTCAGACCCTCTGCTCAGCTGGAGCCTGCTTCTCCCCCTCCCTGCTGCTCCCTCTGCTGTACTCTCTCTCTCTGTCAAATAAATAAATTAAATCTTTTAAAAAAAACTATAGACAAATCATCTAAAGAGACATTAGGAGACATTCTTTTTTTTTTTTTTTTTTTTTTTTAAAGATTTTATTTATTTATTTGACAGAGAGAGACACAGTGAGAGAGGGAACACAAGCAGGAGGAGTGGGAGAGGGAGAAGCGAAGCAGGCTTCCCGCAGAGCAGGGAGCCCGACGTGGGGCTCGATCCCAAGACCCTGGGATCATGACCTGAGCCGAAGGCAGACGCTCAACGACTGAGCCACCCAGGCGCCCCATTAGGAGACATTCTTAAGGTGAGACACCCAGACCTTGAATACTTTTCATGTCAAAAGCAATGATTGTATCTATAATTTTTTAAAATCAGAGTTAAACTGAAATTTTGACCACTCTTATTGAATTTACTGCATATCTGGCATCATATAGATAGTTGCTTTAGTTTCATCCATTTAATATTCATGACTCAGAAAGGATAACCGGTAATAAAAGAAATCCTGACAGACCATCTAGGACACTGGCTTTATTAGTAGGACACAGAGACACGTTCCACACCCCACCCATTTCATACAAACAATTGCTGGCTGAATCTAGCACACAGAACTCTCTAGAACAAGTTGGACACATTTGCTTTGATAAGTTCAGGGGATGGCCAAGATTGGACCCTTCCATGTTCTTTTGGATAGAATGCCATATTTGTGTTTTGCAATGGGGGACACTCAAAGAGAGTGAAATGATGGGGCGCCCGGGTGGCTCAGTCGTTGGGCGTCTGCCTTCGGCTCAGGTCATGATCCCAGGGTCCTGGGGTCGAGCCCCGCATCGGGCTCCCTGCTCGGCATGAAGCCCGCTTCTCCCTCTCCCACTCCCCCTGCTTGTGTTCCCTCTCTCGCTGTGTCTCTCTCTGTCCAATAAATAAGTACAATCTTTGGGAAAAAAAAAAAAAGAGAGAGAGTGAAATGAATACATACTAAGAAAATGGAAGCTAAAAGTATATAAATAGGCCCTTTTGAAATCCTTGTTTTAAAGGCAACGCAAGAGTTTAACCCTGCTAGTAACATTTAACTCATGCATTTGCTTCAAAAATACTCCAAGATAGGAACTTCAGGATAGAGTTAAGAATATTCTCTGGAAGGGCGCCTGGGTGGCTCGGATGGTTAAGCGTCTGCCTTCGGCTCAGGTCATGATCCCAGGGTCCTGGGATCGAGTCCCGCATCGGGCCTCCTTGGGAGCCTGCTTCTCTCTCTCTCTCTCTCTCCCTCTCTCTCTCATGAATAAATAAAGAAAATCTTTAAAAAAAAAAAAAAAAAGCATATTCTCTGGAAGAGTGGCAGAAAGAAGGTCAAAGCTATCACCCTATAACCAGACAGATGAGAAATAAGAAAAATCTTCTGTACTGGAGAGAAACAGTCAAACTTTCATAGTTGTTGTACAATCACTTGGGCTGTAGGGTTCTTTTCAAAGTCTATAATAAAAGTGGTGATTCATCATAGTTGACTGGTATCAGAGTGAATATAACATTGTAAAATCTGTGTCCTGAGATCTGCTTTGGTCCATCATTTTTCTTGTTCCCCTAGAAACACATGTTCTCTTTTGAAGTATTCTACTCTTTCCTGTGCTATATTTTTAAAATCCTATGTGAATATTTTAGTATCTGTATCACTCCTTATAGATTTTCCTACATTAAACAAAAAAAAAAGTAAATTGGCTCTTGGTACTTTGTTTCTCCGAATTTGAATTTATATTTTAAAAAAGCAGAAACAGGAATATAAAATTTAATTAAAAAAAAAAAAACAGAAATGAATATAGTTTGCACAAACACAAACTCATTTTGGAGGTTTCCTTTAAGTTAAAAGGAACCAAACCAAAGCAGAAGGAAAGCGAGGATAAAAGTTACATAATCACAGCAAGAGCAGGAGCAGTGCAGAATCAGAGCCGCTGCTAGGTGTCGGATGAACCTCACAAGATTAGTAACATGATTAAGGGCCAGGGTCCTGCTCTACTGAGAGCCCATCAACAGGGTGGTGCTGCAAAGGTGTCCTGAGTCGATGCAAGTGAGGGCTCCGTGTCGTTTCAGGCATGGAGACACAGACCCCAAATCAAACTCAGGCACAGGTGGTATGTGGCACGGCCCCCTCTCCTCTCCAGCACACCTTTTGCCATCGCCCACTCCAGTGTGTATCCATAGCACGTGCACGCTTTCATTTGTGGCTCAGTTTCCCTTCCTCTTTCTCTTTGCCTGGCTAACTTCTATGCGGTTTTCAAAACTCAGCCTAAATGTTATTTTACTGGTGAAGCCTTTCTAGATTCTCCACAGGTTCAGGCTAGGGACCCTCCCTGCGACCTCCATATCGCTTCGTGCCTCCCCAACACCCACCTTGTTGTATTGTAATTGCTCATCTGCTGGTCTGGCACTCTTGCCAAGTGTGAGCCTCACTAGGACAAGGATTCATCTCTGTATCTCAGGCACCTTTCTCTGTGTTCACTACAGAGAAGGCACCTGGTACATATTTGTGGAAGAACAGATGAACACATGAGAGAAAAAACTTCTAAATTACGCAGCCTAGCGTGGGTCAGCAAAGATTAAAAACTCTATGACAGAAAATCCCAGCCGCCTCCCTACAGAAATCTGACCACACAGAACACCCAGAGGGAGATACTGGTTGGAGGAGCAAAGAAATTACGGTCAGCACAAATTCCTTAGTTCTCCCAGAACCTATCTCTAACCTTGAGAGCTTATTCTAGAACAGTCATTTGAAGACTACTCTTGTTTCAGTGAGTTCAGAAATTTTAACGAATCCTTTTGTCATTTCCAAAAAGATATTAATGACACTTCCTAGATATTATCATAAAATGTCGGATAACAAGAAAGACCCTACCTCATTATCATAATTAAGATTACTGGAGGTGGAAAAAACCAGGAAACATTCCCCTGAAAGGAAGCCATAGGAGTCTACCAGCTGTGATAGTTACTCAGCCTTCAAAACCACACTCACAAGTTTCTAAGGGGTAACAGGTCAGTTTTTATTTCCATTTAGGTGGTGGTTACACAAATCTGTGCATATGATAAAATTACATGGAACTATTCATCCAAAAAACGAACTATTTTTGCACTATTTCGGTAACACTGCTTGCATCCTTTTTGCATAACTATTTCGCATTTTGCATTAAGCTTAAATGAGGTCATTTTTGAGCTATTTTCACCAATTTTTGCACGATTTTTGTAACTTCTTGTTGCAGAACCAAAGTCTTAAAAATGCACCCTTGTGGTAGAAACAATAATCCTATTGTGCACTGATTAGATAACTGGAGAAGTAAGCCAATTTCCCCAAGGTCACCTAGCGAGCACACAGCAGAACTGGGACTGGAATCTGGGTCTGCTTGCTGTCTCTGAAGGTCACGCTTTGTGCATTTCAGCACACAACCTCTTTAAATCAAGTATGGAGTCCTCTAAGTAAACTATCGAATACTATTTTAATGCTTTAAAAACTTTGCTTAACCCTTTTCATGTTTTCTTCTGAACAGACACGCCTCTTTGCCAATTCCAATATCACACATACACATATCACATATATGTGTGTGGGCATGCGCACACACACACACACACACACACACACACACACACACACACACACACACACTCTATTTGCACCTCTGCCCTGCCATCCCTCCCTGCAACCAGATCTCTCTCTTGAAAGAGAGATCTAGAACTGGAGTCAAAGTTGACGGTGATAGGAAATCTCAGTGGGATTTTGGTTGAACAACCACACTCTCAGATACCTTAGTGGTGGGATTTACATATTTGGAACTGGAATTGGCATATCACTGGTGGGGGAAAAACTGAGAGTAGAGAAGGACTTTTTTTTTTTTTTTTAGCAGTATGCGTGCGATTCAGAAATGTGTTCTTCCATATGTTCTTTAGGTTAGGCCAATTTTTTCACTTTTAAGTTTAAAAATAATTCTATATTTTTCCTCACCTCAAAATCTTAAGTAATTATTCTTTATAAAGTTACGTAATTTTTAAATTTTCTGCAACAAAGTCAGACAGTAAGTTTGCTTTGTGCGTAGCCCATTTAGTTGGACAGAGCACCTGCTGGGCCTAATACTGCCCAGGAGACCAGTCCTGAATGCACTCAGCGGTGATCATGAACAGCCTCAAGTCACTGTCCTGTCAGAGAGAGGTTTTGACAGCACTGACACTACATGGCAATGACAGGATGCCTGCTTGGTTGTTTTTGTTTCGGTGTTCCCACATGTGGTTAGAGAAAACTGTTCTAATGACATTAGTAGGTATTGAACATGCTCTTATACTTGACAAGAACTTCTTTTTTTTTGTTTCTTTTTCTTCAAGGTCTCCACTGTTGTACTTTGTTCTTTTATGTGATTTGTCTGAAGCTATAGAGCCCTTGCATTCTAGAAATGAGAAACAAGAAAAATAAGTGCAACCAGTCAATCAGACCCAACACTGTTAGAGTCAGTAATAATAACAGAGAGAGTCAGGTGTTAAATGTTGAACTAGTATCGATCAATCTGACAATAAAACCATTGCGCTATGCTTACTTAGGGCTTGATTTCTACTGCAGCATATCACAATCTGGTTAGAAAGGGAGCATCCTAAAAGATTATCCTTGATATCTATTATGACTGAATGATGCCCTCCCCAAATTCACATACTGAAGCCCTACCCGCCCCCCCCCCCAGTATGAATGCATTTGGAAATAGGGCTTTAGGCAGGTAATTAAGGTTCAGAGAGGTCATAAGGGTGGAGCCCTAACTCAATAGGACTGATGTCCTATAAGACCAGGGTCACTTGCACAGAGAGAAGACCACGTGAGGACATAGGGAGAACGTAGCCATCTGCAAGCCAAGGAGAGAAGCCTTTGGAGAAAGCAACTCCACTGATGCCCTACTCTTGGCCTCCAGCCTCCAGAACTGTGGGAAGAGAAATTTCTGTTGTGTACACACCCCAGCCTGTGGTGCAGTGTTATTGCAGCCCTAGCAAACGAATGCAGCATCCATGATTCCAGAGGAAACTAGCATTAAGACATTGGACTCAATGAATTACAATGCTGATTTGTTGTACACTCAAAAAAGTACCTCTCCTTCCAATCAGGAATGTTACAAACTATTTATGTAAGGGAGAAGGAGGATAAAAATGCTGTGTAAGAGCTCACTCCTGCCTTCATGGAGCTTCGAAGTCTGGCAGAAAAGACAAAAGTCAGAATACATGAAACAGTTTTTTAAAACTCTGAAATGGTTGCACAAGGCACACAAGGCAGCGAAATCATGTGACATGAACTATAAATGGTATAGAAATTCAGAGAAAGACGAGCTCAGTAAGACATGTTTCTGTAACATGGTACAATACAGGAGTGGGCAGCCTGCTCTGTAGAGGGCCAGAGAGAAAATATTTGAGACTCTTTGGGCCATGTGCTCTCTGTCACCACTGTGCATTGTAGGCATCTATCCATTGTAGGCAGCCATAGACCGACTGTACATAAACAAATGAGGGCAGCGCATTCCAATGCAATTTTACTCCTTGACACTGAAATTCAACTTCATATGACTTTCATGTGTCATGAAACTGCCTTCTTCTTTTGATATTTTTAATCATTTAAAAATGTAAAAACGATTCTTGGTTTGTGGGCCATACATAGGCAGGTGGAGGGCCAGATTCAGTATAACACATTGGGTCTCAAAATTGTTTCAGCCACAGATGTCTTTGTTCAAATGAAACCTTGCAATGAAGCCTCAGTGGGGACAATGATTAAATCAGCATGAGGAGGAAGAAAGAAGCACCCAGTTTATCTCTTATGCAATTCCAAGGAATTCCTAGAGTGACATGTACATTGGTTTAGGGGCCAGAAAACCAAGTTTTTAGTTCAGTTTTCTTACTTAGAACCTAGGAAAACTTGGTCAATTATTTAAACACAATCCACTTCAGTTTCCTCCATTTCAAAAGGAGGGGCTTTGCCCATATATACAGTTTTGCAGAAAACTTCTATTTTTTATGATTACTGGCAACGATTAATTCATAAGGTGGATCATATCTGAGCTCTGGTTTAAGGGATGACAGAAATAACTAGCCAAAATGGAGGACATTTCCATGTCTTTGTTCATCTTATTTCCCTCTCCCACAGAGAGGCCTCCACTCTGGGGATGAGTCCAGGAAAGGGACAGGTCTTGCAGTGGCAGCTCTCGGATATGTGATTTCTGGGGCCAAGCCAGAGTGGAGATGGTTTGCCAAGATACAGGAACAAGAAAGCATCACTCCAGGAGAAAACAAGTACATTGCAGCTTGAGGAAGAAATTGAATTTTGGAACTGAGAAAATGAAACAAGCAACATATCACACTATATATATATATTAAAGTGCAGTGATAAATAGAGCTGAATGTATCAGGTAGAGCTGAATGTATCAGGTAGGGCTGGATTACAGACAGCCAAGAAAATGAGACTGATGAGTTTATACTTGATGCCACAGGCAGACCGAAGGATTTTTAGTTGCAATATGGCATGATCCATTAACCGAATAGCAACAGAAGAGGCAATATAACAAAACTTGAAGAGTTCAGGCTCGGATCTTGACTCCCTGCTTTAAGTCCCAGCTTTTTCATTTGCTAGATTTGAGTTTAGACAAGTCACTTAACATCTCAGTGCCTCTTTCTCCTCATCTGAAAAATATAAATAGCAGTAATACATTCTCCTTTGGTTCTTGTGAGAATTAAATGATGTAATACATATAAAATGCATGGGAGATATCCTGACATGTAGTCTGTGCTCCATAAACACTGAGCTATTTAATTACTATGCAGTAAAAACTAGTAAGACTCACACACGTACATGCATTCACACACACACCACAAACTGCACACAGGAGGATGGAGGAGAAAAGTTTTTACAGTGATTCAGCTATAGTATTAACATCTGGCTGATTGTAGGATAAGAAAGAATGGAGCTAAAAGAAATTTCAAAAGAAGAGTCCAATGGACTACATGGTAGATTAAATAAAATGACCCAAGAAAAGATGATTCAAAGTTTTGTGTCTTAGAGACTAGGGAAAATGTGGTGGTGGTGATAAAAGGAGAAGGTGTGAAAGAGAACTATTTGGGAAGGAAGAGCATTATGGCTTCATATATCATCTTTGAAATGTTGAGAAATTGCTTAAAAGTAGTTCAAAGACATGAGATTGGAGTTGGGGCCAAAGTTTGGGGGCATTAAAAAATATAGTTCAACTGTAAGATGGTATCTAATCATTAAGTCAAAAAATGAAGCTAGAGGTGAATGGAAGCCTAAAACTTTAGAAAATGGTGAAGAGTAAGTTGATGGAAGCAAGAAAGAGAACCCATCAGAGGAAACCAAAACAGGTGCATCCGGAGAGGTAGTGGACAAACAGGAAAAAATTCTAGCCAGAAGTGAAGCAAGAAGTTTAAGGAAGGAGAATTTGATTGTTACAACAAAGTTAAAGAGAATGAGAACAGAAAAGATGACACCGGATTTTGTGATAAGAAGTGATGGGATACTTTAAGCAAGTAGATTAAATAAATTTGTTAGGATACAAATCATATTGCAGAATGTTAAGAATAATGGAGGAAGAAAGAGGAGTAAGTGAAGATGGACAATTCAATCCACCTTCTATAAATAAGAAACCAGAAGTAATAACTCATTACCGTGCGAGTTTTTTATCTATTTGATAGGCACAGTCAGTAGGAAAGGTGTTGAAAGCTTCACAGGATCAGCAGAATACGGTGATTACCTTTTTTGACAGATTCCATGTTGTCTCCCCATATCCATCCTTCCCTTCTTTAATACCAAAAGTCTGGCTTTCAGCAGAGCATACTGACAGCCAGACGTAAGACTACATTTCCCAGCTCCCCTTGCATCAAACTGTAGCCATTGGACTTGGCTCTGGCCAACGAAAGGTAAGGATCATTATGCTATATTTCCAGGATGTCTTCTTGCAGGGAAGAGGTAGGCCCCAACTGTCCTTCCCCCATTCTTCTCCCCAGAGACAGATATATTGCCTAGAAATCCAACAGTCATCTGGGACCTTATCAGGTAGGTGGAGTAGTGAAAGTATAACCAAACCCAAGTCCAAGCCAAGTCCATCGGGCCAGTGGCCCCAAAGCCAATCACTGAGTGGTGCAACAAGGAAAAGGTTTATTGGACAGGCAGCCAAATGAGGAGACAGGAGAGCAAGCCTCAAATCCGCCTTCCTGAAAGGGGGGACACAGAGATAGTTAAAGGCAAACAGAAAAAGAATCTGGATATAGGACAGAGGAGCTATGTGACTTCAGAATCAGATAAAAGAAGCTAGTAAGTAGGGAAGGGTTGAAGTCATTCTGTTGTCTGCACCTGCACGGGTCTTCTGCCTCTGTTGTCCTGCCATCCATGACCAGAAAAATGGCATCCTTATCATGAGCCAAGGTGGAGTTTTAGGCCCTTCTAAATCAAGAGTTCATCCATGGGAAACTCGTGCATTCTCAGGAAAAGGTCAGTGGTGCGACTGGTTCTGGCCAGCTTCTTGGTAAAGCCTTGAATCTCTGCAATAAATTAAATCAACATTTTGTTATCATGGTGTCAGGCAAGAATATTATAGACACCTGGTGGCACGCTGCATTCTGAAAACAAGGAGATTTGAGTAAGGAGTTGCAGTTGCACTTATTAGTCCTGTTAACCCTTGGTTATCGGTTTGCAAAGGACAGAGTCTGACTCGCTGATGCCTTCAGGAGGGCTCCATAAATGCCATGGACATCTGCATTTCACCTTCTTTAATGCGAGAAAGAAATGAGTTTCTATCTTGTTTAAGCAACATTATTTGAGCTTTTTTCTATTCTGTGCCAAGCATAATCCTAACATTTAATCAATGATAATCAGAATGCTCTAGGGATGAGATGGAAAAAATGGACAAAATACATATATTCACATGGCAATCTGAGCCTTACCCAGGACCTGCTCTGTTTATAAAGGTTAGAAACAATATGCACCCTGAAAAACCAGAGGAGACAGAAAGAATCTGTACAGGTAGTGAAATGAAATGCAATTAAGAGAATATAACATGAGGGTATATGTACAAAGTACAGGGAAGTGTATAGGGTTGAAGAAGCTCTCTAGAACTAATAATAATGGGAAATCATGGCCACTCTGTAATTCTGAAAAAAAAAAAAAAAAAAAGGTGGGAACAGTTATTGACATTGGAAACAGTTTTAGTGATCCAGCACTTGTGAGAAGAAAATTCGGCAACTGTGGCCTTTTGGGGAAAGGGCTAAAGCATAGAGCACCCCCAGGATCTCCTTAAGCCCTCTGATCTCCTGGTGGTGCCTCCCATTTGAGAAACCACCAGAAGCCAAGCCAACCCACTGATGCCAGTTTCTAATGCTCAGCTTAGCAGGGCACAAAGCAGGGGGAAGAAGTAGAACTGGAGGGGGAAATGGAAAATATCACAGATTATTCAAAATGTGAAAGTACACTATTTGGAGCAGGGTCCACGGGGAATGAGATAAAAGGAGGCCCCAGAATATTTAGCAGAGTCAAGAAAAAAATATTGTCATCCCTCAGGATCCAAACTATAGAGCCATACAATCAACCATACTAGATGTTTCTAGATCATTCCACCTCTACTTCCTGGATCCATAGTGACAAGCTCGAACACTCAAAGTTCCGAAAATATTCTTTTTAAAATAATGCCAGGCAGTCCCTCTAAATAATTCACTGTTACTCTACTTTCCAAAGCCATTAAGTTTCATAATACACAGGCTTAGTGGTAGCTATTTATTCGACACCAAATTTTTCTGACAGTTGTAAACAAGTATTCAACTAAGACAGGCTACAAAATAGGAGCAGAAGAAAAAAAACTAGTTGATTCAGATAAATCAACTAAATAAAACATCTTTTGGCAACAATGAGATCCCCCAAACCTTATCCTTTCTCTTTCATTGAATGATATTGACATTATGGAGATTACTGTTTTTAACTTGAGTATGTCTGAATTTAAACCAGCCCTCTTTGCTTTTTCCATTTTGTATCCAAAGGAAATTAAATATAGATATCGATACAAGAATATACTGAGATATATTTATTTGCTTACGGAGAGGGAGCACTTTCCGCTCACCACCAGTGGGAAAGAAAAGAGGCTAAAATTAGCAAACTCCGCCTTCTATTTGTCTAGATACATATGGCATACCACTTCATCACTTCCAAATAAATTTATTAACCACCCACTGTGTGCTTGGCATTATTCCACATTAAATTATTATCACACTAGCAGAATAGGGGATAATAAGTTAATATTTATACTTTTAAAAAATATATCCAAGAATAAACTGGATAACCCTGAAGCTGGGAGGAGATTGTACTAATGAAAGCCAAAGGTGCTAATCACGTGTCTCAGCAGCAAATTAAACCACCACCACCACAACAAAATGACACCACGTGTCATGCTTTACTTCCAATGTCTTTAAACCCTAGACATATGTTGCTTGAAGGAGGCCTGCCCCTAGAGTGTTTGGGAGTCTGGGCAATATTTTTTTTGTGGGGACAATTTTGATTTTCCAAAATTCATTGCCAAATTCATGGACCCACGTGAGGTATAGCCATCTATAGATAGATGAAGAATTTCAAATCTCCCTTTGCCTGAAAAAATAGCAATGCCCAGGTTCTCAGGAATCTGCTTGAAGGGAGGCAGTAGTGACCTTCTTGCCTTATGCAGTCCCCTAGCACCATATATTTCTTGCTGGTTACATCTGACGTGTGGGCTGCGTCAGCCATCGTGCCAGGGAATGCTGGCCTCTGATGACACTCTCAAAGGTAGTTACTGTGCTTCCTTGATAGTGACCATGACTGCAAGTCTTACCCAAAGCATCCGGGAAAATGTGAATGCTGACTCATTTTCTGCCCTATTAAATCTACCTTTCTGAATGTTATAGCATCAACTTAGAACAACACATCTTCCAACCGCGTCTTCTTTTGAATGCTTTAGGCCACACTCGCTGCATCCTAGAATGGGGATCTCTTTTGTGTTTGCCAGCAGGTGACCTTGCAGGGGCAATGTGGGCAGAGTGAGAAAAGCATTCGGTCCCTCCTACATAGCTTAAGCTAGACTCGGGAGCACACAACTCACCACCCTCATTGCAGGGAAGAGAAGACAGTGAATTGAAGGGCTCATTGGAATTGGGTCAAGAAGGCCCTAGGAGGAGGTAAGCAGTCACCTCTGCTTCTTTCAGGTGCTGCAGCAGACCCACCCACCATCCACTGCTCAAGAACAAGATCCCTGAACCCCTCCTCTGTTCCATTTACACGAGAATCATTCACCATCTGCTTACCCTGCCCCACTCTGGTGCCTCAATCTCCTATGATCCAGGAGCTGAGTGGGTTGCCGGACCACCCACCTGGAACAGAGCCAGGCCAAAGTATCAAGGATGTCCCAATAGGAGCAAGGGGACATGGGTGGAAGACCTCTTGAAAGGGGAGAAACACGGTAGGTTGGGGGGGAGGGTCTTTTCCAGGCTCAGGTTACCCTGCCAAGATGATACTGTGGGATACCGCTGCACAGACATGAGATCAGGGGGTGGGGCAAGGTCATAGAAGTTGGAGTAAGAGCTCCCAATTCCCAGCCTGGGGCAGATCCCACTTCCAGTCTGAAATAGGCAAAGAACAAGTATAGAAACAAACTCCCAAGAAACTCTTCCAGAAATAGGAGGAAAAGCGCTTCAAGTGCCTGAGTTCCCCTGAAGTTCTACTCGTCCAAGCATCCTGAGAAACTGAGGCGCACTGGCTTGGGTGGCCCAGCAAAATCAAATCACATCTTCAAAAGGAAGCTTCAGCACCATAACCATAACCATGTGGGAAATGTTATTCAGTCTTTACATTTAAAAATTCCTTAGTTTTTCCAGTGACCACTTCTAGTGAGGCTTCTCTTGAATAATCCCGTACTTTGAAGAAACATAAACGCGGTAACTTAAAGGAGGCTCTGCATTTGTGAAAAAACAGAGAAAGTGCCCAAGGTGTAAGAACAGAGGTGTTACTTAAGCTGTGGAGTCATCCCTGATGACCGACCCCTCCCCACCCCCTGCTGCCTCCCCATAAACCGCCACTCCACCACCATCACCATGGTATTCTAACATCAAGCTAGACCATCAGATGTCATTGAATAGAAAGCCCTAGTTGAAGTTTTAAGCTAATCTTGTGTTTAACCTTCAGCAAACCAAAGTTATCTAAAAATCATATCTCAACTATAAGAACCATATCTCAACTTATACCAGAAAAAAACCCTGGAGACCCAAGGTGATTATCTGTGTAAACACAAGGGAAGAAAGCACCACGGGAGTTACAGGTGGAGATGGACTTTTTTTTTTTTAACACGCGCAGATTCACGAAATAGTTGCTCATTTCTCCAATGTGTTGCGAAAATGCAGGTTTGCTTTAGTCATCGGTGGGGACCGAGGATATCCCTTTACCAGTCTCACCTCTGCGGAAATCCTACCGGGCGGACCTGCCCCAACAGCACCTCTCTTGGGGAAAGTTGTCACCTGCAAAACGAGCTGTTGCCCCCACACAAACGATGAGCATGCGGCCGTGTCCCCATCCAAAATGAAGCCAGCGTGACCAAGCTCAGGCTACTTGTGGCAGAGTAAATGGAGTCTCCCCGCCCCGGGACCGCAGACGTTCTTGCACTTTGATCAAGATCTCTTCACATTCCCTCCTTCTCGTAGAAGGTCTTCTGGGAAAATAGTGGAATGCAAGCCCAGAATATTTCATCAGCTGTTTTGTGCCAGACCGAATTTCTTCAGTTTATATTTAGAATACTTAGGTTGGCAAGAAGCACTTGAAAAACAACACTGAAGTACTTCTTGTATAAATTACAGTACATCAGTGTCACACAAATCACCAAAACTAAGAAATTCTAAGAATTTTATTTTAAGTTAGACTTTTAAAAAAATTAAAAGATGGAAACACAGAAGAATTTTTACGGTTGACTTCTCCCCTCTTTCAATTGACAAGAGAGGAAAAAAAGACATGTTTCCGTTTTCCCCACTAATTAGAAAAAAATTAAAATGTGTCCATCTGCTTTTGCTATATGGATTGATGGCATCTCTTTCAGGATTTCTTTCTACACTGTGAAAAAAAAAAAACAACCCTTTGTTTTTTAAGTAAGAAGGTAGCCTTTTTAAACATATTTTTTCAACCCACACCATGAAAGGGAATAACGTAGACTCTCTTATTTATTGGCAAATATTCTTGTATTTCATTTATGCTTT
Source organism: Zalophus californianus (assembly GCF_009762305.2). Classification (NCBI taxonomy): domain Eukaryota; kingdom Metazoa; phylum Chordata; class Mammalia; order Carnivora; family Otariidae; genus Zalophus; species Zalophus californianus. The sequence continues at coordinate 120,048,985 of NC_045598.1, read as the reverse complement.
CAACTGCTTCATTGGCAATCTGTGACAAACTGTAAAATTTGCCACCTCTCCCCAGAACAGCTTATGAAATCTGTCAGCAATCTGTGTAATTTACAAGAACCTTAATTATGAATCAATGTTACGTTATGAATAGAGGTGTTCATCATTAATGCCTTCAATGCTCAGTAAGCGATACACACTGTCACCAAAAACATCCTTCCTATCACCCAGCCTTTACTTCTGGTTGACCAATTCTGTGGATAGGTGCACACAGACTTTTTACGTGATCTGATGGCCAGGTTATAGGGAAATGATGCATGATCTAGGGAATTTTTATATTGCAAATAAGCAAGGATATCCTTACTGGAAAAATGAAAATCTCCTGAGACTGTTGGTGACTGACACTATATTTTATCTGCACACTGAAACAACACACTTATCAAATGAAAGAGAAGAAGAAAAATTACAAGAGATTTGATCTCCTTTATAGCATCTAATAGTAAAATACACTGTATGATTAATGAAGCTGTCAGTTGTAATGGGAAGAATATGTAACAAGTAACTGTGCATTACTCGTTTGTGATTTTATCTTTTATAAATTCAGCCATGTGTAGTGTGATAAGATTAACTCTTTACAATTTTAAGGTAATGCTATAAAGTAAGTTAAAAACTGAGTCTGTTCTATTTTTGCCTCTCTGCCAATTGTTAATGTGACTTTTAAGAACACATTTCCTGCAATCAATAATTACTCAATTAGCAGCTTATTAAGTTTATATGTCAATAAATTTCATTACCAGGTGTTTGAGGAGGGGAAAAAAATGCTCTGGCACTCTTAGTGTACGCAATATTTCTATAAGAAAATTTATTTTTAAATGTGTTCTTTGCTGGATTTATTAGCCTATATAATATTCATAGAATTCAAGCCTCAACATGTGTAACTACCATTGCTCAGATATGTATGCAAGGTTTTCGTTAGGAAGCATAGGTAGTGAGGATGCCATTTTGGTATCAGATGTGAGGAAGGAAGGAAGGAAGAAGGAGAGGAAGGAAAAAAAAAGAAGGAAGGAGGGAGGGAAGAAAGGAAGGATCAAAGGGAGAAAAGAGAAAGAGGAAACAAAGAAGAGAAAGAAGAAATAAGGGGAAGGAGAGGAGAGGGAGAGGAAGGGCAGAAGAAAGAAGGGGAGGGTGGGAGGGAAGGTAATTAAGGCAAGCTCTAAAGGCAGCAGACTCTCAGAAAAAAGGAGTGGAGGAAAGAGCCAGGTAGGGGCAGTGTTATAAGTGAAAGAGCTTCCTTTATCCCTTCACCTACAGATGGACACTTAGGCTGCTTCCCTATCTTGGCTACTATGAATAATCCTGCAATGAACACAGGGGTGCATATATCTCTTCGAATTGGTGTTGTTATTGTTGTTTCCAGATAGATACCCAGAAGTGGAATTGCTGGATCGGATAATAGTTCTATTTTTAATTTTCTGAGGAAACTTCATGCTGTTTTCCACAGCGGCTACACACAAATTTACAATCCCCCTCACAGTGCATGAAGGTTCCCTTTCCTCCACATGCTTGCCAACATTTGTTTTGAGACTAGCCAGTCTCACAGGTGTATGGTGTTACCTCATTGTGGTTTCGACTTGCACTTCTGTGATGATTAGTGATATTGAGTATCTTTTTATGTGACTGTTGGCCATCTGTATGTCTTCTCTGGAAAAATGTCTATTCAAGTCCTCATCTCATTTTTTAACTGGGTCGTTTGGCTTTTTGATATTAAGTTGTGTGAGTTCTTTATATACTTTTGATATTAACCCCTTATCAGATGTATGATTTGCAAATAGCTTCTCCCATTCAGTAGGCTGCCTTTTGGTTTTGTTGATGGTTTCTTTCACTGCGCAAAAGCATTTTAATTTGATGTAAGCCGACTTGTTTATTTTAGTTTTTTGTTGCCATTGCCTGAGGAGACAGGTCCAGAAAAACACTGCTAAGACTGATGTCAGGGAGCTTACTGCCTATGTTTTTTTCTAGGAGTTTCATGGTTTCAAGTCTTACACTCAAGCCTTTAATCTACTTTGAATTTATTTTTGTATGTGGTGTAAGATATTGGTCCAGATTCTTTCTTTTGTATGTAGTTGTCCAATTTTCTCAGCATGGTTTATTGAAGAGACTGTCTTTTCCCCATTGTTTGTTCTTGACTCCTTTGTCATAGATTAATTGACTGTATATGCATGGATTTATTCCTGGGACCTTTATTCTATTCCATTGATCTATGTGTCTGTTTTCAGGCCAATACGATACTGTTTCTATTACTACAGCTTTGTATTATAGCTTGTGACCATGGATAGATAAAAGAATACAGAAGATGTGAGATACACACACACACACACACACACACACACACACACTATAATATTATTCAGCCATAAAAAAAGAATGAAATCTTGCCATTTGTGACAATGTGGATGGACCTAGAGAGTATTATGCTAAATGAATTAAGTCAAAGAAAGACAAACACCATATGATGTCACTTATATGTGGAGTCTAGGAAACAAAACAAACAAACAGAACAAAACAGAGACAAACTCACGGATACAGGAAACACACTACTGGTTACCAGAGGGGGAATGGGTTGGGAGGAGTGGAAAAATAGGTGAAGGTGAAGAGGATTAAGAGATACAAACTTCCAGTTAAAAATAGGTCATGAGGATATAATGCACAGCATAGGGAATATAGTCAACAGTGTTGTAATAAGTACTATGATGACAGATGGTAAGTAGACTTATCACGGGAATCCTTTTGTAATGCATAAAAATACTCAATCACTATGATGTACACCTTAAAATATTAAGATATTGTATGTCTATTATACTTCAATTTTAGAAAGTTTTTATTCTAAGTTCATTGATGAGCATAACCTTCAAGCCATCCTCAGAAAGTGATTAAAGTGAAAAGTTTAATGTAAAATAAAACATTTTGCTAAATGTGAAAGAAAAACAAAGAACCTCCATGTCTACTTCTTTCTCTAAACTTCCTGGTAATGGAACAAAATGGTCTCAATTACATTCTTCGTGGAAAATACAAAATCTATGTGAGGATATCAACATTTAAGTCCTAATGAAGTTCATGATATTAGTGGCCCTGGCCATGTGGTTTGACAGGTGCCAAAAAAAGAAAGGAGCCCACATTATCTATTATTGGTCTACTCGGGCACTTCCCTGCCACCGCCCCCCAAAATTGGCCTGAATTCCCACTGTTTAGTTACCTTAATAGACTACAGAGATTGGTTGCAGAGAAAGAAAAAGTCAAATCTAAAAGGCAACTATGTTAAATTGAGGGGAGGAGGGGGAGAAGGGGGAGGAGAAAGAGAAGAATTTATTGAGCTTGCGATGTTCCAAGTTTTGCATTAATGCCTTTACATGTATTATTGTCTTATTTAATATTTCCGTAAAATTTATGTGTCATTTTATTCTCATTTCACTCAGGAGAAACGAGGCCTAGAACAGACATGTCACTGGCTCAAGGTCAAAGGACTAATAAGTAACACTGATAAAGCCTAGACTGCAATGAGCTATTATAGCCTACAGCCGCAGGCAGCAAAACGAGATTTAAAGGAGATCTGGTTTCCAGGGGGCGAGAAAGCAAGTCTGCATAAGGTAGTTGGAAATTCCATTCATAGAGACAGCAAAAGGTGGTGGGCCATAGGGAAGTGTAGTGAAGGGCTTGGGTAAAAGGGGAAAATGGGTGGCTCCAAGGTGCTGTGAACAGACCTCCCTTATTTCACCTTCCCCTGGCCACATGCTCATCACATCTACACTAAGTCCAAGTTTAGGTTCTGCCTCGTCAGTAAAGGGGAATCTGATCCACATGGCTTCTAGAGTGCAACAAACTAGAAAGGAGCTTGGGTGTGAAGAAAAGACCTGAGTTGTATCCTGATGGGGCTTCCCTGTACAGTTGTGCAGCTTGTACCCTGCACAAATCTAGGCCAGGCCATTCGGCCAAACCATATGTGGCAGTATCTAATACTGACACTGTCCAATGGGGGCTCTGCCACCTTGCAAAATTTATGTAATTTCTCTGAACCTCAGTTTCTCAGGGACAAAAAGGGAATGGAAATTTTCATGTCAGCTTTTATTTTTTAAGATCTTCAAAATAGAGAAGCATAAATTAAGTTTAAAAATATGACACTCCTACATGCATCGAATGCATTCAAAATATAATTTGATGTATATGCAATTGACTGATCAAAAGGTATTCCCACAATATTAGGAAAATTATTTCAGATTATAGTTTTGGCCAAATGTTTGGGAAAGGTGTCTGTTTGTGGGTTTAAGGAACATTTCTGGGATAAGATGGGATTTAACTATTGGGAGGTTGCCAGCTTAGGGCAGGATGGATAGGAGATGGTTGAGTGACAGCAGGAACAAATAATCTATTAAGGCCAGAATCAGAGAAGAAAACTGATTCATTCAGCAAACACCAAAAGAAAGGAGTACCCAACAAGAAACAAAACAAACAAAACAAAACAGGCTTTGGGGAGCCTCCCTGTAGCCCTGGATGAGACATTTTATGCAAATACAAACATGTATAGATCATCACTTTTGATTCTGTTCAGAATCCAAAGAAAGCAATAACTCCAAAGTACAATATTTCATTTAGCAAAAAAATAAAAACTAATAACTTGATTGCATATATTTATAAATTATGTATTCCTATTTTTATTACATGTCCTGTAAATCTGCCTTCCATGGCATCCAAAAACTAAAGAATTTTGCCTACTAGAAGGAAGTTCCTTAAGTGAAACCCATAGATGATGATGCTGATGATTAATAATAATAATAATCATAAAACTCTGTAAAATATTTTTTTAAAGATTTTATTTTATTTATTCATGAGAGACAGAGAGAGACAGAGAGAGAGAGAGAGGCAGAGGGAGAAGCAGGCTCCCAAGGAGCAGGGAGCCCAATGCAGGACTCGATCCCAGGACTCCGGGATCATGACCTGAGCCAGAGGCAGACGCTTAACCATCTGAGCCACCCAGGCGCCCAACTCTGTAAAATATTAACTCATAGTATCTAGCCTTTAATTTCAACTAATTACTTCCCTATCTGTGATTTTAGTGCCAGAATTTTCTGCATTTAAGTAATCCATAGGTTAAGATTGATCAGAGGTTATTATGCATGACATACAACCTGAAGTTACAAGTGGCAGACTCAAACATGTAACTAATGACCTTACCATTGCCTACAAGTTTAAATGGAGACCACAGAAAACACTGCCAGCAACAGTTGGTCAGCAAATTATAGAATTCCTGTGCCAAACATATATGAACAAGTAAGAACTTTGCATCTACAGATAATTGGTCTTTAGGAGATTTATGATTGCGCCCTCTATGGTACCTGGGAATACAGATGAATTTTGGGATTATGCACTTAGAGACCAAAACTTACACTGGGTAGAAATCTTGACTCACAAAATAATCATGTTTGGAATCTTTGCTGCAGCCCTAATGAGTAACATATGGAATATATGTGGTATCTTTTCACCCTCCAATCATTCCAAGCAAAAATGAAACCGTAGTTATGTAAAGACCATCCTTGTATTAAAACCCCATGTTTTCAAGTTGAAGTTGAACCTCCCTTTAGGACAATAACAGAATCAAGTTCCTTTTGATTGTATGTCCTCTTTTTTCCCTTCCTCCTTCTGCCCCATGGCCAAAGATTCTATTTATAGCCTTTACTTATCTCAGTTTTGTACATAAATGAAAGTAAGAGTATGCTTTCTAATATCCATTATGGGAATAGTGAAGGCAAATGCTTTCCCTTATTATCAACTATTTCACTTCATAAGAAAAATATATATATTGGATGAAAGTATCAGTTAATATTTAATATCTCGTGATTTCTAGGTAACAACACTTTTTTTTTCAACGATTTGCTCCTTTAAGTATTTAACTTAAGCAAACAGCCCCTCAATATCTACCACTGGATTCTTTCCCTTTTGAAGATCTTGTTTCTTTCTCTTCTTAAAAACTCTATTCAGTTTAAGAAATAATAGTACAGTTTTGCTGTAAGTTAAGTCAGTTCCCAAGTTTGCTAAGAGAGTGTTTGCACATCCTTAGAAACATTGTTTCTCAACAGATTTGACTCATCATTTTCTATTAACTATAAACTTGATTTTCTGTTTATTAACAATTAACATCTGTTTTGAACATCATTCACACTCGGGTCAAGGCAGAATCATAAAAAATCAGTAACCTAAAATTTTAATATTATACATTATTAAATCAATTTTGCGCCCCCTCCTTGAGAAGCATTATTTTCCATCATGGAAATAACACAAACTGTAGGTTGGATGTTTCTCTGAATGTATTGACGTTTCAAAAAAAAAAAAAGAAGAAGAAGAAGAAGCCGTGAAAATTATGTTGTTTTCTCCCCCAGAAATCTTCCAGCTTTTTATACCAGGCAACGGTTAACAAACTCCTCACATTTAGATTGGATTGATGTGCCCAGATGTAGAAACAAATATGCTTTTGTTAATGACAACCAATCCAGGTTCCTAAACATTTCCAGAACCACAAGCAACAGTATGCAAGTCCTGTTATTTGCTATTGTATGTCCACTTATTATGTAGTCAATGAGAGAGAAGACACTCAATTTAGACTTACCCTCCTTCTAGGATGCTATTATTACTAACCTTCATCAGACTATTTTAATGCAAAATTGCTTTTCAATTGGAACCCCAAATCTAATAATTGCAGAATATTTTTCCCTTCTCTGTATTTTCTAAATTGTATACAATAATTATATGTCTCTTCCGAAATATGTTTTGAAAGTCTCTTTTTGTATTTTAAAGAAGCCAACAAGCATGCTATAACTGCATATTCGTAGGTTTAGGAGGAAAATCGGTCTCTCTGACATGTTTCACTACATGTATTCCACCAAACTCACCCTTCCCCGTGGCATGCAAATAGACTGATTCAAAGGATTATAGTTTTAAATATTAACTTACAGACCATTGAGTTTAACTTAAACATTGCTACCATTTTGATTTCTATTTTTTAACCAGCATTTAAATGCCACTTATACCCAGAGTGGATCCATAGAATTTCTTCAAAAAAACAGCTGCTGGACCATCATTCTTCCAGGGTTGTCTTAATCATGACAGGATGTGAAATGCACCTTGGCAACCAGCACTGTTCTGAGCATGCCAGACATGGACATAGCCTGGTAACTAAAAGCAATCTGATAAAAACAGAAGGAAGGAGGAAAAAGAAGGGCCAGGTAGATAGAGAACTACAACAAGTAATATCTATTGCAAAGGAACACTTCTGTTGCCAAGAGAGATAAATCAGACACACGGTTAAACTCGGACCTCTTAAAGGCAGACATTTAAATCTAAACTTCCCTCCATTTCTTCAGTGTTATGGATTCCCACTCTCCACCACCCAATTGGATCTTGGATCTGACAGCTCTCCTAGTATACCCCCCTCCCTTTGCTCACAGCAGTGACAATTAAGTTTGCAATAGACTATTTATTGACCTAAAACGATGTTCATAATATATTACTAGTTAGATTCCAAAATTTTACATGCATTCTAACATATATCTGTAAAAAAATTCATTAACAAAGATGTACATCCAACCAAGAAAAGATGTGAAAATACATTTACACATAGACACGTATGTAGAACCATAAAAATACATGTGTTTTCTATTTATGTTTGTATATACATATCTCTGTATTTGTATATTTTTACTAGGTGGTTAAATCTGTGATGGGCTTATGTTGGTTTATATTGTACTCTTTTGCTTTTCTATAGCCAACCCAATAACCATAGGCCACCTGTAAAATAAGCGTGTGTTGGGGGGTGTGTTATTGTTAATGGACTCTCCATTATCTAGAGACAAAGTTCCAAGCTTTGTAGCTCTCACACAGATTCTGCAGGATCCAACCTTGACCACCTCAGTACCTTCTTTCCTTGTTGTGCACCTTATGTGCTAAGCATCATTTTCCCCAAAGTGACAAGTTCTTTCTGCCTCAGTGGCTTTGCATATCTTTCATTTTGCCTGGTATGCTTTCTCTCCGTGTCTACCTGGAAAATTCATTTTCTCCATTCAAGATCCAGATTTTGCCAGGCCTATCTCTCCCTATGTTCCCATACTGACTTGTACAAGCTTCCACTGTCAGACTAAACTTCGATCACACTGTGAGTTGCCAGAATTAGGGACCATGTTTTAGACACCTTGGATTCATATGTGCCTGGTGGTAGATGGTAGGTGTTGAATAAATGAATGACTGAATAGATAAATAAAGTAGTAAACTTCAGAGGGTCATGTTGAAGGTTAGATGTAATGAAGCTTGTTAAGAGTAGAGCAGAGCACCTGAAACACAACAAGTGTTCACAAGAGGAATAGCTTCCATTGTCATCATTACTGTACAATGCATTCTTGTCTGCTTTGCTTTGAGGGTGCCTACATTGCTCAACAACCTCGTTCAAGGCCAACATACTAGCAGTGTGTTCCATAGAATGAGGATTTCTGCCATGGTCCCTGCATGTTGGATCTTATTTTTTTATGGGCACAACATAACCAGAGCAGAACAGATGGATGACTGGGAAGATCTAAAAAACTGATGATTTAAAAAAATTTTTTTAAAGACCGAAGGCTTAGGCTTTCATAATCAAACCATCAAAAGGCAGAACACACCTAGAGCAATCACCCTAAAAAACAAACAAATAAACAAACAACTTTTTATTTACCACTACTATCCCCTTCCTTTGGGAGCCATTTACCTTGCTGGTTAATTTTCCTATTCTGTTTTCCTTTGAATGACGCCTTCAGTGTTCAATATGCACGGTGTGTGTGGGTGTGTGTGCGCACACGCCTGCACGTGCACACATGGTATGTGCACTATAGTGTGATCCACCTCAGTACCCACCTACCCTATCTCAACCTAAGTTTGGGCCTGTCTAAAGACCTCAAAATACCTAACAAATACCAACAATAGTTATCTGATGGACTAAAAAATATTTATAAGAAAACTAAAGAGTAAACATGTTAGAAGTAACCTATGTAATGAGCTCTTAGCTGCGTGAGTGGAAAGTTGGCTAATGTAAAACCTCAAAAGCTTTTCTCTTTGACTAAGGAAGTCACGAGTAAGTTGGTACCCTTCACTTAAGAACTGGAGATATGGCACCATTGATATCATTTTGAAACAGGTGCTAACTAACTCATGAATATTTTTACAAAATACTTTCCCAGGATCCTTTCTGTCTGTCATAAGTCCTACATTTCTTCTTGCTTTAATATTTGCCTTAAGCCTTCCTATTTGCCACTGACTTTAGTATCAGTTTGTTTGGGTTCAGTCCTAGCACAATTCGATGTTTTGAGGCCTCTGACCTTGACATTTTTTAGGGATAGGGATATTTTTCACATTTTTTTTTTAGGTATAGGAATATTTTCTGCTTGAGAAAAGACTCAGCTTTTACACACTGATTTTTTTTTAATTTCCTACATAGAATATCTTCACTTCTATTCACTTAATTTTTGTGTTATTCATTCCCATGTCTTTTCTAGAGCAGTGAGTATTCTGTAGTACCTACAGCAAAAGAATCTTTTCTTTGGTACATCATACCACAACAGAGTCTGAAAAGCAAAAATCTATAGGATACTTTGTATTTTTTTTAACAAATTAGTTTTATAAAAAATGACTACAATTAATCTTGAAAGATTGTCATTACATTCTTCACATGCTGTATCTCAGACATTGTTAGCATTTGTGGGTGTTGATGATTGTTTTATGTAATTACTTGTGTTGTTTTGTGAAAGTGCCCCATAATATCACTCTAATTAAGATTCTGACAACATGTCCCTTTGGTTGTTGAAATGCTTGTTAAGCAATGTCAAGTGGTTGTTTTTCAGGTTAAATCTAACATGAATAAAAATACACAAGTCACACATGTGTTTAGAGTGAGATTCTAGTTCCATAAATGACTCTCTAGATCCTATTTTAGGGCAAGAAAATAAAAGTCATGTACATACAGAAACGTGCCGTGATGTATAACTAGGTATATAACTAGGTATAATTTGAGTAGCATTAGATAAGTCTCTTTCCTTAGAAATATCTGTACCTGGAACTTTACTCTTAGAAATCAAATCATTTATATTTCAGAATGCTTTGGTGTCTTTTCCTGACCCATATTAAATCTTAAAATTATTGGAAAGGATGGTCCCTAAAGGCCTCATCAACTACACCATACGGAAATTAACTGACAGATGGTAGATCAACAGTCTTTAGAAATGGGATGCACATTGGTACCTGGTTGAGGGGATTACCAAGAGGAAGGTAAGAAATACTGAAAAGGAGCTAAGAGGACACGAAAGCCAGCAGAGCCTGCCACTGAAAATGATCCAATTTGAATATGACAATCAAATAGTTTTTAATCAACCATTGTGCTGTAGGTAGTGGAAATTACATTTAGAGATTTTGACCTAATCATTAAACACATACAGGATTTTGCTTTCAGAATTTTTACATATGCCAAAAAATAACAACAATGCAAATCTATATTTGTGCAAATACAGGATTAAAATTATTCGATATGTTGAACTGAATGATTAAGTAAATGGATGGTGGCCATTGGGGGCCTGGTTTCTCACTGTTAAAATGGGAGTTTTCACATAAGCAAGGGAAGAAGGCTACAATAGCAAAGGATTAATGTTGAAGACATCAGGATGAATTCATGTTTAGCATAATATAGATAAAGACGGTTACATATACATATGGGTATAGTTATAGGTATGTATATATGTATATAGGTTAGTATACACACATATTTCCTTTCTGTTAGCTGAGAATATCCAAAAGTAAAGAGCACACCTGCAGCCCAGATCTCAGTTTCTAAAACTTTTCTCAAATAAAACACTTTGTGGGTTGATGGCTGAATCTAGGACTAAGGCAGGAAATATACAAGAAGAGTCTGGAATTTCTCACAGTGCCAGGAAGTAAGGAGGTGCTAAGACACACATACACACAGTGGTACAGATATGTCAAAGGGACATAGGAGTCAAATGAAAGAGTTGCCTGTGGTCAGATCTAGAACAATTTGAGCAATAAAACAAATAAAGTAATATCAGATTATAATGAAACCATATAATACATATTTGTTCATCCACAGTAATATAAATAAACAAATAAGTAAATAAATAAGAAAGAAAAGACAAAAGACTTCTAAATAATTTGTGTAGATATTCTGCCCTCAAAAATGTAGAAGATAATTCCTCACTTCTTAAGTGGAGACTGCATATAGAGATTTCCTTCAAAAAAAAAAAAAAAATACATTCTCAAGCCCTAAATTAGCAGGGGGGTTGGTGGTGGGGATAAAGTAACTCTAAAGTAGAGAAACTGGACAAACACTACCTGCACCAGGCAATCAAGGTCAACATTAACAGGGATCAGTCATTTTGGTAGTAGACTACCTTGATATGGTGTGGTAAAAATGGTCCTTTCCCTCTGTAATCTTCCTCCCCAAAACACATCACCCCGGTCTAGTCATAAGAAAAACATCAAACAAATCCCTGTTCAGGAATATTCTAGAGAATATGTGAACAATGCTCCTCAAAACAGTAAGAGTCATCAAAAACAAGAAAAATCTGAGAAACTGTCACAGCCAAGAGGTCCTAAGGAGATAAGATGATCAAATATAATGTGGTATCTGGATGTTTCCTGGAAGAGAAAGAGGACAGTATGTAAAAACTAAGAAAATCTGAATAAAATATGGACTTCATAATGCATCAATATGGTGAACTAATGAGAACAAAGGTACCATGAAGGTATATAAAGTGTTAATAATAGGAGAAACTGATTTCAAAAAGTTTACTGAAATTTTAATTTAGCTCCTTTAGTTTTATCACATGACACCAATTTAATTACAAGTCCATGAATCTTAAAATCACAGTGCTATTCTATAATACTTGTATCATAGATGGTACATCCTGTACCATCTAAAATGTACCAAGCTAAAATTAAGGTTTAGATATTCACTGAAATAAAAGCACAACAGATTAAGAACTCTCATCTAGGACTCTTAGATCACCATAAAAACATTATGTGATGTCCTGAGAACCACACCCTAGTTTCTAAAATTTGGTTCAAGGACCTTTATATACTCAACCCCTAGACACATACCAATGAAGGAAAAGTCCTGGACCTTAGAGTCTACTTTTCCACCTCTATTGAAAACAAATGGATTTTATCTCCCAAATCAAGATGCCCAAACTTATGGGATGCAGCAAAAGCAGTACAAAGAGGGAAGTTCATAGCAATAAATCCCCACATTAAAAAAGAAGAAAAAAATGTCTGTACCTATGTGTGGTGATGGATGTTAGCTAAACTTATTCTGATAGTCATTTCACAATACATACATATATCAAGTCATTATGTTGCACACCTTAAACTACTACAATGTTATATGTCAATTATTTCAATAAAAAATGTAATAAATGATTTTTAAAAGAGAAGGAAGATTTCAAAAAACCTAAGCTTACACTTCAAGGAGGTGGAAAAAGAAGAACAAACTAATCCCTAAATCAGCAGAAGGAAGAAAATAACAAAGATTAGAGACAATATAGAAAATATAAAAACAATAGATAGAAAGTCAATAAAACTAAGAATTGGTTTTTTGAAATGATAAACAATATTGACAAGCCCTTTAGTGAGACTAAGAAAAAAATAAAGAGAATACTCAAATAAGTAAAATCAGAAATGAGAAAAGACATTAGAACTGATGCCACAGAAATAAAAAAGATAAGAAGAGATTACAAACTGGATAAATTCCCAGAAATAGACAACCTACCAAGACTACCTGTAACTGCTAAGAAGATTGAATCAGTAACCAAAAACCTCCCAACAAAGAAAAGCTTAGGACCAGAGAGGTTGGTGGATTTTATCAAACATTTAAAGAACTAACACCAGTCCTTCTCAAACTCTTCCCAGAAATTGAAGAAGAGAGTATACTTCCAAACTCATTTAATGAGGTCAGCATTACCCTCATACCAAAGCCAGAAAGACACCACAAGAAAAGAATATCACAGGCTGATATCCCTGATGAAAATAGATGCTAAAGCCTTCAACAAAATACTGCCAAATAAAATCCAACAGCACATTAAAAGGACTGTACCTCATAATAAAGTGGAATTTATCCCTGGAATAAAAAGATGGTTAACATAGGCAAATCAACTGCTATGATGCACCACATTAACAGAATAAAGGATCAAAATCACATGATTATCTCAATAGATGTAAAAAAAGCATTTGACAAAATTCAACTCCTGTTCATGATTAAAAACTCTCAACAAAGTAGGAAGAGAAGGAAATTGCCTCAAACTGATAAAGGCCAAATATGAAAAGTCTATAGCTAACATCATAGTCTATGGTGAAAAACAGCAAACTTTTCCTCTAAGATCAGCGACAAGACAAGGGTGTCCATTTTTGCCACTTCTATTCAAAGTGGTACTGGAAGTTTTAGTCAGAGCAGTTTGGTAAGAAAAAGAAACAAAAAGTATCCAAATTGAAAAAGAAGAAGTAAGATTGTCCCTTTTTGCAGATGACATGACCCTCTATATAGAAAATCCTAGATTCCATTAAAAAAAAAAAGCCTGTTGGAATTTAATAAGCAAATTCAGAGGATACAAAATCAACATGTGAAAATCAGTTCAATTTCTATATACTAACAATGAACTATCTGAAAAGGAAATTAGGAAAATAATTTCAAAAGCACCAAAAAACAACAAAAAAACAAAAACCCTTAAGAATAAACTTAACTAAGAAGGGGAAAGTCTTGTATACTGAAAACTATTAAACACTGATGAAAGAAATTAAAGAAGACACAGAAATGTTAATTATACTCCAATAAAGCTGGGGGGAAAAGACACAAAAAAATGAAAACAAATCCTATGTTCATGGATTGGAAGACTTAATGTTGTTAAAATGTCCATACTACCCAAAGCAATCTTTAGATTCAATACAAACCCTACCAAAATCCCAATGGATTGTGATTACGATTGAGCTATAGGTGTGTTATAAGTATAGTCATGTATATGGATACCTATAATAATAGCCTGTTCTTCTACAAATCAGTAATTGTTAGTTTTAATAACCAAGACTCAGCTTCTATGCTACAGTTTCTAATGTATGTAGCCCCCTCAGATATAGTGAAAAAAATGTATAGCCTTTGTAAATCTTCAAATCTCAGCCTCGCAATTTAATAGTACATTACTTAAATCTCCAAACCACATTTCACTTTCTGTAAAAAGTACATGATACTATGCAAGCTTATCTGTTTTTTTAATGAAAATCAGACTACATACACACACATACATATACATACATGCAAAAATAGATAAGATAGATACATAAAGATAGAGAAAGAAGATAGATGATAGATGATAGATAGATAGATGGATAGATAGATGATAGATGATAGATGGATAGATAGATGATAGATAGATGATAGATAGATGATAGATAGATAGATGATAGATAAATAGATGATAGATAATAGATGATAGATGATAGATGGATAGATAGATGATAGATAATAGATGATAGATGATAGATAGATAGATGATAGAGAGATGATAGATAAATAGATGGATAGATAGATGATAGATGATAGATGATAGATAGATGGATAGATAGATAATAGATGATAGATGATAGATAGGTAGATAGATAAAAATGACTTGGGTAATGCTCAAAAAACAAGTTTTGATACTATTACTATTCATAACCTCTATAAATTACCCACTGACATTCTTTAGCTCTAATTCTTCCTAGGTTCTATCACGAAAGAGAAGACTTGTGGGTGTGCAGAAAGCTGGCTTCTTGGTATTATATACTTCCTCCATGCCTCCTGCCAGAAAGCAGATTGCAAAGTTCGTCAGGCAATTCAACGAACCAATTTACTTGATCAAATGTCTTTGCAATTACCCACCAGTATGAGAATACCTCCATTCTGAAGCACAGAACCACCAGCCAATGCTACGCACTTGGTTCCTTGGTAGGAAGGTTATACTAACAATAAAATGGTAACTTCCCAGGAGAGATGGCAGTTCTTAATATCAGGAGTACTTTGGGTACCTTTGCAGTCCAAAAGGCTAACAAATGGTGGGTATTTGTGTTGTAGAGTATTGGAATAAAACGAATTCTAGAGCATCTGTGCCTATAATACATCTCATGTTCTGGTGGCCACAATTCAAGAAAGGTAAAATGGAACTGGAAAATGTGCAAAAAAAAAAAAAAAAAGGAATTTAAATGATCAAGCAAAAACAGAGAGTTGAGGCCAGAATTCATTAGTTACTCAGAATAATTTTATTTTTTAAGCATTCATCTCTGAGATGGTCCCAGAGAGTAGATTCCAGGGACCATTGCTATCATGAGATGCCATTAGAGGTTCAAATGGTAGAGTACAAATGCATTTATTAATGACAGATATGTTTTGCTCTATGTATCAGGTTATTTTCAGAGGCACAAAAACGACTTTATGGATTTCTTTATTGCTTTCTCTCTTAATTCTAATTTAACTGTATGGTCACATCAAAGCCACTTAATTACTATGTTTCTACTTAACACATCTCTATTCCCTAACCTCACAAGTGGTATATTAATAGATTCTTATAAACAGAATTTGTAGTGACTTCCATTAATGCTAAATATTTCTTTTCATTGTAACTAAATAAAGTATTAAAGGAACATTGTGTAAAAAATGCAAAGACATTTCTTTCTTTGCAGACATAAGCACATATGATGAGTTCTACAAAACCTACTTCATCTCCAGAGAGTTACTTTTGCTGCCTCACCTTCCTTTTACGTATGGAGTACAAAGCTGTGTACTTTGGGGGGAGATTTTTTCAGTATTATTTCATTCCTCTAAACCCCAGAGGAGACAAAAAATGACCGCTTTTAGAGTATAGGACATCAGCCTCATAAATAGGGGAAGTATATCACCTAGGACTTCTTTTGAAGGGCTTGTGAAACCATTTTTAAAACTCTGTTCTTAAAGGTCAATTCTAAGTAGATTTCTTGAAGATGGAACAGTTGAAATCTAGCTTTGCTGTTGCCTATTCCATGGTGAGAAGGTGAGGGGTGGAGCATAATGGCCTTCCTGAAGGAGCTAAATGCTGAGAAATAGGCTTTTCCTCCTGGAACCTCATTTCCTTAGAATGTATTAGTCTGCCGACATGCCTGGATATCAGTAGGATGTGCAATCCTGCTAGAAGTTGTAGACCTCATAACCTAATAAATGTCTACCAACTGAACAGAGTATATGGAAAAAGTTCAGTGGGTGGGACTTAATATGTATGCATTCTTTTAAACATTCCTTGTGTGCCTAGTCTGCCAGAAACCTCCCTAGGTGGTAGAAACACAGTATAGTTTTTATAAGATTAATTTCCCCCACATTAACTATCATGAAATAATATTGAAATTCTGCTTTGTAATGCCGAATTTGTAATGATCAGATTTTCCCTGTTTTGCTATGAAGGCCCCACTCTAGTTACCAAACTCACTGTGGTTAGAACTAAGCCCAGAGGCACCTGGGTGGCTCAGTTAAGATTCTGACTCTTGATTTGGACTCTGGTCATGATCTCAGTGTCCTCTCCCTCTCCCTCTGCCCCTCATGTTCTCTCTCTCTAATAAATAAATAGAATCTTTTTTTAAATTTTTATTTTACAGAGCAAGTGAGAGACAGGAGACAGAGGAGACAGAGCATAAGCAGGGGGCAGGAGGGAGAGGGAGAAGCAGACTCCCTGCTGAGCAGGGAGCCCGCCCCCACAGGACCCCGAGACCATGACCTGAGCCAAGGACAGATACTTAACCAACTGAGCCACCCAGTCGCCCCTAAATATATAAAATCTTAAAAAAAAATAAGAACTAGGGCCAGAGGTGCTCCTGATTCCTTTCTACAAGGCTCTCCTCCCAGGGAATCATGATGAGAAGGAGATGGATGTGAGTCTAGAGATCACTTGGCCCAATTCCCGCAGCGTACAGGGGTACACTGGTTAAGCATATTGGCTTTGCAGTGAAGCTTACCCTGGTTTGAACCCTATCTCTGTGCGACCATGAGCCCCTCAGCTCCCAGACACAGGAAACAGAGGTAACCACAGAAGTTACTTCTCAGAGTACTGTCAGAAAAGTTACAGAGCATAGAAAATGGTCCTAACAATCAACGTTCTCTGGCAATATTAGCATTCTATTCTTGTACTATCACTATTTTTATATTGCAATCATACTATTAACCATCATATCATTATTCTCATTGGGATATAGAATAAAACAGAGTTCAAGAGAAGAGATTCCGGAATGATACTGCCCGAATTGTAACCCCAGCTCTGACACTGACCATCTAGTTACTTAGCCCCTCTGTGCCTCAGTTTCTTCACCATTAATGCAGAAGTAAAATTAGGACCACGGTAGAGTTCTACAGGATTGATCAGATTATAATTGTTAAAAAAAGAAGTGAAGAAACAGAAACTTGGAAGAGTGCCTGGCATAGAACAAGCACTATTTAGTGTTTGTATCATTAGTAAATAATAACTATGATTGGTTGGGGAGCCTGGGTGGCTCAGTGGATTCAGCAGCTGCCTTCTGCTCAGGTCCTGATCCAGGGGTCCTGGAATCGAGCCCCAGGTCAGGCTCCCTGTTCAGGGGGGTTCTCCCTCTGCCTCTTCCTCTCCCCCTGCCCAACTCATGCTCTCTCTAGCTCTCTCTCAAGTAAATAAAATGTTTAAAATAGTAATAATAATAATAACTATGATTGGTTATCGAAGCCAAAACTGAGGCTCAAGTGGGTGAAGTGACTCAGGAAAACCCAGAATTGACGCTCAAACCCACTGCTCCTGGTCTTCACTTCGTCTGAGGGCTTATTAAGTAGCAGAAATGGGACTTTTGAAATAAGCAGCTGTGTATATCCACATATCACCTTTCTTTCTGTTAGTGCTTTTCTATCATATTTACATTAGTATTCAGAATGCTCAAAAAGATGAAGCTCAAAATGAGGACAATTTTGAGAAAAAAAGTCAAGGCACTGAGAGACTCGGGATTTATTAAAAACTACCAAAAAAAGACAAGGGCTCTCTTCCTCGGCTTCTTCTTCCACCAGTCACCAAGTCGGTAGTCCTCTCAACAAGCCCAGATGGCTCCCTGTGGCCCTACAGGATAAAGTCAGAAATCCTTGGTATGACACTCAAGGCCTTTCACAGTTTGACACCAGCCTGACTATCCAGCCTGTGTTTCCACATCTCTGGGCAGCTCCTGTGTGTGTGTGTGTGTGTGTGTGTGTGTGTGTGTGAACTATTCACATTTCCCCAAGTCCCTCCCTGCATTTTCCAATACCCTTGCCTTTTCTCTGGGTGCCTCAATCCACTTCCCCCTTGGTGAGCCGCCCGGAATTCCAGAGTTCCCTTAAAGGCCTCGGAAGTGTTGGCCTGTCGAGAGCTTTTACTCAAACTCTCATTCAAATTCAAGCGTGTCTGCTTTTGCATTTCCATATGTTTTGCTTACACAAAAACAGTAACACTTGCTTCACTATCCTCCCCCTGCAGATGATTTGCATTCTGCTTTTCTCTGACCGTCTGATCAGCAGCGTCTGTCCTGTGATTACAAGCTCGCTCTAATACTCCTGGGGCCATGACATTATGTCCAGGGGACATAGCATCATCGACTCCATCAATGTGGAACACTCAGTTTTCTATTTTTTTTCACTATCATAAGCAGCGTTGCAACAACAGTATAATGAATTGTCTAGTTATGACTTCTGCAAATCTCTCAGAGACTTTTTAAAAATTAATTTGTGTGAGCTCTTTGTTGTATTTGTACGGAGTCATTATCCCGGGTTGTGTCTCACCTTTCCAGGTGGTCATTTGTTTGATGGATTTGTTCTGCCAAAACATAATGCTTCATACGAAATAACATCTCTCTCACTGCCTCAGACTATACCCTTCTCTCTCACACATGCACAGAAAAGTGTTGTTTCAATTTTTTTTTTACTTTATACTGGTATTGTAAAATGTAATAAAATAATGGCGATATGCTTTGAAATGCCATCAAGAATCATACCAAAGAAGATAATGTTAATCATTTGAGGTAGCAAACCATTTTAATTCCTTTTCAATTTTTTTTCGGTTTATTTTATTTTTAGCTGTAGGGAAAAGACCATATGTCTTCCAATGTTTTTTTTCTCCTCATTGGTTTCTTAAAAGAAATTTTTCTTGAAAAATAGGTCAAGTGAATGGGGGGAGGAGTTTGTCTTTTCTCTCGAGAAAACTGTACCAATATATATTTTTAAAAAACTTAAATGTCCAAGTTATCTTTCTTAATATTTACTCAGCAATATTTTACTGCTCCCATTTCATTGTAGCTTATAAAGTATATAATACAAAATGGAAAATAGCTGTTTATGAGTCATTTATCTATAGTCTCGTTGCTTTTAATGAAGCCTTTGAAACTAGGGCACACAATAGTTTTGTAGAGAAATCACTTTTTATTTCTTGAGAAAAATGCTTTGTTAAAACCTATTCAGATGTGTTTTCAGAAGTTAAATACTAGAAAACTAAAAATAGTTCTTTTTTTCTAAAAATGTAATCTGTGCCAGAGGCGAAGCTGCAAAGCATCTAAAAAATTTTAGTCTGTTAGTGAATATTCCAGTGACATTTAGATTAATCAATTTAACAGAAAGAGGAAGATAACAATGAACCAATACTGGGGAGGAGGGGGGAAAAGAAATAGAAGCCAGCCTCTAAGAAACAGCTACTAAGGAAAAGAAGTATCAAAAAGGTCAAGGAGAGAGAAAGAAAGCAGAAAGTCAAGAAACTTAAAGCAAAAAGGGTCTTCCCCTTCATGGTTGTACATAGAAAGTGCTCAGGTTTCTTTTGTTTGAGAAGAACCAAGTAAATTACAAATAAAAAGTCTTTAAGGACAACAAAAAACCTAAGTGAATAGTTCATTACTTAGACGTGCTAAGTGGAAGGTATAAAACTTCATCTAAACAAACAAACAAACAAAAAATACCATTGTATGGCAAGCCAAGTTTATTCAATCCTGTGGGAAAACAAATCAAACCTAACTAGTATTTACCAGATTTAACCATCGGTGAAATGGGTCTTTTACTACACCTAAGTTCCTTTATTTCTTTATATCAAACTCCAGTTTGGGTTTTATCTTGTAAAAAATATAATAAAATAGTAACTTTAGCCAAGATCATGCTGCCATTTTAACAAAATACTGCATTACAATCAACAACAATTAAAAATGCATGCTATAATTTTGAATCCACTATTTGTGCATGCCTAAATAAGTATCAGAACTGAATACTTAACCTGTCAGCACCATCCACAAGATATTAGTTGGTTACATTGTCAGCTTAGGAGGAAATACATACCAAATTGTTGGCTAAGCCCATTTGAACAAATGAAGAAATAACAAATATTAAAAATCCCAGAAATTACTTGCTTCGGTGGGCTTTACGTGTATTCCATCTCCATATGAAAAAAAAACAAAACAAAACAGCTTCTTAAAGAACATTTGTGTATATACACCTGCTGAAAGGTCCATCCTCATTAGACAAGGATATAACCAACTCCAAGTTTCCAACCAGGAAACGTAAGAGACCAAGCAGGTACCATCAGATGGTAATTTGGTGAAACCACACAACTAGAATCTCTAGTGTCCACATTTCCTCAGACATATGTCACAGGACACTGACTTGGCATGGCGACACCCTTACACTTATTGATTTGGTATGAAATGGGCTGATTTTACTGGTCCACATCTCTTCCTCCATGCAGAATTCCCACTGAAGTGAAGAACCCTTCTGTTTACCATTGAAGTTTATCATCATTCTGTTTATCATAATGAAGTCAATGGGAGCTCTGTGCACACAAGGAATGAAGCAGCCAGCAAAACCGAGCCCTAAATACTAGAAATCTGGAGAGAGGCCAATGATGCACTGGCATGAAAACGGAATTGCCATCTTGCCTTTACAGCTGGTCTCTTGAAATGGAACGGGAGAATATCAGAGGACGGACTGCAAAAATGGTACCTCTGCACAGCACTCAGACTCTGGGCAAACAGACCTCTGGACCTGGAGAGACTTCCACATGCTGCTGGATCCGTGGGGCCACTTTCATCCACTCGTTATGAAATTAATTAATCGAAGGGAAAATTAACATGGAACAGAGCTATCTTTGAAGTAAAAAAAAAACAACAACAACAACAACAGTGCATCTTGTAAAGAAATTGTAAGTTCAGTAATTCAAAAGGAAACAGTGGCTGGAGAGATGATCTTCACCACATTACATCACGGCGTCCCCTCCAACCCACCCACACCCACCACAAACCCTCATTTTCTGAAGGGCAAGATTGTCTCAAGGTCTTATCGGCACTAACAGTATTACCAAAGCACAGAGAATACAATCAGATCTCTCCCCTTCATAATGTAGATGTTGTCTTTTTAAAGCAAGCTTGATTATATTCTGAATAGGTCAGTCTGTGTGCCTGACATTTCTCCTCAGTTTCCTGTGACCTTTTAATAAGAATGACTTGGTTTTGCACTGCAGAAAATGGAACTGTCCCCTTTCAATCAGTGAATATGAGAAGCACAGTTTGAACATATCACATTTTCTGTACGGCATTATTACTCATACGACAACAAAGTAAATGAAACCCTATCTTTTTTTAAAAACGTGTCCTATTTG
The DNA here is from genome assembly GCF_009762305.2 of Zalophus californianus. NCBI lineage: Eukaryota > Metazoa > Chordata > Mammalia > Carnivora > Otariidae > Zalophus > Zalophus californianus. Next base: position 120,027,266 of record NC_045598.1, on the reverse strand, counting down.
GCTTTAATTTTACCTTCTTCTGCTGCACGTTCACATACATTTGTAAATATTTAAACAAACGTGCAGTCACATTTGCTCAGGGAAAGTAACAAATTAATAAAGTCTCTGTTGAACAAATCTGACTTTTATAATGTATGCTTAAACAGATGTCATCTTTGAATAGCATTGCAAAGAATTATTAGTACGGACCTTCCATGGTTATAGAGAGACAATTACCAACAGTAATCCAATTTCTAAAATTTCAGAAATGTTCCTCTTTACCAGAATTTTGCGACAAAGGTATCTACCAGACAGATCATCAGGACCTGGATACCCATGAGAATGGACCCCACCCAACTAGTGAAAGCTGGGACCACGGTGCCTCGAGGGCAGCTCCCCCCAGTAGGTGCAACTCACAGTAGGTATCTATTATGCGTGACCCTAGGAACACAGGGTCAGATCTTCCACTGAACACATGTGTGCCGGAAGGGAATGGATGCAAGCTTATCTCCACAGCAGGACTGGTTTCCTGATGTAGAAACTACATGAGACCACTCAGAGGAAGGTAAGCATAGGGGTGGTACTGGGGTGATTGAGCAGGGAGCACCAGCCATAACAGGTCACGTGCGAAGCTCAACTGGGAAGGGAGCCAGAAATAAGTATTCAGCACTCATGTTGGCAAGACACGTGTGAGGCACTGGGTTCTCCTCTTGAAGATTCTGTAAGATGGCCCCTGTCCTTGTGAAGGCAGGAGGAGAAGCAGACAATCAACAAGTAAAGACACTAACGACAAGGTCATTGCTAATTGGGGTCCATGATCTAAAGAACATAACTAGAATGGGCTAGTGGAGAAAAATGATTTAAATCAGGAGTTGGCAAACTTTTTCTGTAAAGGGCAAGATAGCCAATATTTTTGGCTTTGCAGACCACTTTTCATCTCTGCTGCATATTTTTGTAACCTTTTAAGAGAATATTTTTTTACTTAGTTCAAGGGTCTTACAAAAGCAGGACAAAGGCTAAAACCTGCCTGTTGACTACAGTTGGCAACCTGTCATGGCATAAGAGGAAGGTAGGAGCTCGAGAACAATTAAGCATAAAGGCTCAAGGTGGAAAATAAAGTCAGCATAGAAGAGACCTCCAGAGAGAGAGGCTGGGGCCATGCTCTGGGCTCAGCACTTGTGGTGAGAATTATCCCATCCATATTCTATAAGCAGTAGGAAGCCACCAAAGAGTTTTGAGCAAGGGAGATGATATGATCCAATTTACATTTTTAAAAGGCCAGTCTGTATGCTGTGTAGCAAATTTGCATCAGTTTTGTGGCAGACTGTCCCCTGCAGCCAGAGGAGAAGGAATCAGAAGAAGGAGGGAGTGAACAGGAAGAATGGGGTGGGGGGTGGAAAGGGTGACAGGGAGAGAGCTCCTATTACTTTGTCCCTCCACCTGGCTCTTTAGGGACCAGAAAAGCTGCTTGCACGGAGGTGAAGGGCATTTTCCATCGGGCTGCGTCTAAGGCTCTGTGGATTGGGCTACTGCTTCTGGGCATTATTTTTCATTCTTCTGAACTTCCAGGAGCCCAATGTTTCATTAAAAAATACTCACTAATTCAATGTGGTTGTTCAAACAGCAATATTTTTTAAAGCATGAATGTATGTGTCTATTAGGAGTAAATCTGTATGGATATGTAGTACCAGATGATTACAAGGGAAAGTCTTAGGAGATAATTGGTATCTTCCTTTTCCCCACCCCTTCTTCACATCTCCTTTAAAGGCGACCAAACTCGATTAGATGTGTCTGGACATAGAGGAAGCAGAAATCAATTGTTTACTGTCTCTAGGATGTGACTCATCTTTTCCACCATCACGTTCCCTGCCTTGCCTGCAGGACTTCTTAGCACGCTGCTGCCAAAGGCTCCTGTCCTGTAAAATTGAGCGCAGGACTCACCTTTTCCATGAAGCCTTTCCAGAAGACAAGAAGCACTGGCCTGGTGTAATCAATGATTACAGACACGTACACCTGTGCTTTGATTCTCAGTCATGGGCTCAGCCGCTCTTCTTGGCTTCAGGTTCTTGCTCTTAGATTTCTAGTCCCACTTTCATCCAGGGGCACTAATGTAGTCCTCAGGGATGTTTCCTTTTTCTCTATGAGGTTGCCCCTGAAAAAGATATCAAAAATAGGAGCAGCAATATAAAAAGACACTACTGAGGTGATATCAACTCAAATCTTACAAAGGGGGAACCTTCCCCAAACGTGTCCCCTACTCACCTCTCAAGGGCATGGGGAATTCTCACCACTTGTGAGTTTAAATCAACAACGTTCAGTGTCTTACATAGGATCCTATTCTCCTTAAAGTTCTATAAAAAGAAACAGCTAGCCGTGGTCAAATCCATCTGGGGCATCCTGCCTTACTATCCTTTCTTCCTCGGAAACTAATAAAGCAGATTAGTCCATTAAAGACTCTGACCCCACCCTATTAAACTTTATTTGACCAACTGTTCCCACAATTCTTTGACCACAAGACCCACTGTTGTTCTATAGCATACTAGTTCCTCAAAACACTTTAGGAAGTACAAAATTCAGGCATTGCCCTCAGCAGGCCTGGGATGGTGTGGTGTGGGGAAAGAGGAGACAGCAGTCATCTGGGTGATGTGACCTGGGAGCATTTCATCTTGTGCCAAATTAGCTCCTTGAACTAAGAAGGGAACTCTTGAGTTGGGAGTGAGAGGAGGAAAACAGCATGATTTACTCCGTGTCTTTTCCCTGGAAGGACCAGCAGCGTCGAATGGTGACATGTGGCCCTTTGAGTGGACAGGTAACACTGAATCCACAGAACAGCATCGATCTTTCAGGATTAAGCAAAAAGCTATGCCTAAATGAGCTCTAATCACTAACTTCTAGGTATGGTTGGGAACAATGACTGGACCTCAGATCAGGACAACTAACTCCGAGGGCTTGGTGTCTTTGAGTGGAAAGCACAGGCCCTTTGCCTCAGGCAAGACCTGGTTAAGTCCAGGCCTTTCCCCTTTCCAGCTGTATAAGTTGTCCTTTAAGCCTTGTTTTTTTGTGAAATGGGATTAACAATACTAGTATAGGGTTGTCGAAAGTATAAAATGAGCCAATTTTTTTAAATTAACGAATATACAGCCTAACAAACAGGGTAACGTACATACCATCTGAAAGAACATCTTCATGGGCATCCCTAAATTTAGCCAGAGTTATCACTTTTCATCTCAGATTTAATTTTCCCCTAGTGCAAATTCCAATCAAGTATTAATTTCCCTCATTATGTCCTAACCCAACCATGCCTTTATCCCAGACCTCTTATTTTTGTGACGACAGAAAAATATCTTACCACACATATTTCTTCAGAAATAAATAGCAGTTTCTGATAGAACTTAAAAAAGAAGAACTTCTGGCCCAATGATACATGGACTCTTAATGGCTCAATTTCAAGGCTATTTATGCATTTCTTAAATGTAAATCTTTTTCACTAGGCGCATCTCCTATTCTGTTTTGTTTTGTTTTATATTTATTTCATCAGTAGGAAAGGGATGATACTTGGTATATACAAAGTCAGACTTAAGATAGAAAGTGACTCAATTGGGCAATGAAGAGATGAAACGCCTGGTGGATAGTCATCAGAATGCTGCAGCTGCCCAAAATACACTTAAAAATCAGCTGTGCTTACAGTCTCTAATTCTGGCGGTGAAATGTTTTTGGCCCAGATAACATAGTATTTGCTACACAAAAGCAAATCAAAACACATCTCCCGTGTAAACGCCACTAAGGAAGGCAAATTATACGGAGGTGCTTGTACATGTGTCTAACTACAGGCAGCTTTAGTTGAAAAGAATCTCATTATCTCAGGTCTACCATATGTACATGTGCGTATAAGTAGAAGGAAGTCAAATTCAAAATATGGCCTCAGCTAGTAGGATTGTGAGGGCCAATCTAAGCTCTTAAATTGAGGTATTACATATTAGCTTTAATACTTATGACACACATACTCCAAACACAGCTCTCCAGTCAAGAGAGGATCAGGCCACTGAGATTTTTATGCTCACAGTTTATTAAAAATTAAATAATCTCCAAACAAACACAACAATAGTTGTAGTGTAATTTAAATGTTGCATTTAACAAGTCAATATTTTAACATAAAAATGTAATGAAATATAAATGTGCTTTTCACAGGATAATCATAAAATGTATTAAAAATATATTATAACTTACAAAGAGGGTGGTCTAGTAAGGGAGACAGAAGCATCAAGCTCTATGATTAGCATTTTCTTTCATTTCTGTTAGAATTTCTCTGCAGTGGTGTGTTTAACATTGTTTAACATCACTTGGAAATAACATCGAATATCTAAACTTAAGACCTTGGTGAATAGGAGGGCCAGACAAATGTCCTCTAACTATTACCTGCCAATGATAGGCTAACCTTTCAACAAAACTCTTCTGTGTATTCGTAATGGCCTAAAGAAGAGACGTAACTATGTACATCAAATTTCATTGTTGGAATTAATATTAGATATTACCTAATTCAATATTATTTAATGACAGATTAGAAAACTAAGACTCAAAAAGACTAAGTGACTTGTACATAGACACAGAGCTTATAAAAGCAGGATAAAACAAAACCTATGTCCTTAGAGCTTATTCCCAAAATATTATTATTATATCTAATTTTAAAACACAAACAGACCCCAGATCTATTTCAGCATCATAAAAAAATGAGAAAAAAATCAATTTGATAATAAATTACCAGGAGAATTTAATAAATTATTAATATTGAATATAGAATTAGCTGTACATCCACATTTAATCACAAAGGAGAGCTATTTATATGTTATTCTAATAAAAAACTAGGTAAACAAATACAATAAAGTAAGAGAAAAAGATATACCAACACTTTCTAGTCAATGTATAGAAGTTATACAAACAAAAGGAGTAATACTTAACTTTGGGAAAGGACATGGTCATACATTAAAACAATGGAAAATAAATTTTACTTCTCATTTTATTTTTGTTCTGTTTGGTTTTTGTGAACATGTGTTTTTCCTAATTTTATTTTTCATAAAATAGCCAAGCTCTCTATCTTTATACAAAGAAGTTAATACCCTACAAGTGAATAATATGCTTTCTTTGCAAATAACTATGAAAATTCACCCCCAAATTACCATATACTAGGTAGTGCAAGAAGAAAGTCTCAGTAAACATAAGAAACAGAACTCATATGGCCATATTTTCTGACCCTAATGAAATAAATCCAATCAAAGCTTCTGTTTAACAACAAACAGAATCTCGTGTACCCAACCTAGATGTAGTAACAAGAACTAGATATGTAGTCCCAACTGAAACAATCAAACAACTGGACAAGATATACGAACACTTTTTAAAACACAGAACGTCAAGCAACAAAGGACAGTGATCCCTGAGAGATGGGAAATAAACAACATGAGCCACATGATTGTCCATAGCTACTTCCTTGAGAGAGATTCCAGACAATAGCACAGGGAGATATAACCCAGGTGAAACCCAGTGGACTTCCCGAGTTGAGACAGAGCTGAAGTCCAGAAAGATCAAGTTAGAGTTATCAGGACAAAGTACAGGAGAGGAAAGGTGTTGCAGACAGAAAAATCCAGAGATTCCTGTTAACTAATGATCAGTGGTCCTCCTTGAGGACTGATCAGTGCATGTATGTGATCAAACTACCTGAGGCTAGAGAAAGAACCACCTGAAAAAAATGAGAGGAAACAGTACCCAGCAGCTATCACATAGCACAGACAGTAATGTCTGTACCTACCAACCAGATTACAAAAAACTCTTAATTTCTGGGGCATTGGGTAAAGTACACATGACATTCTTGTATGGGGAATGGAAATTAATTGGTTCTAGTCTAAGCACCTCACTGGACCCACCTAATCTGCAAGGCCTGAAAGGATCAAACTACTTGCAAGTAACATTGACTGAGAAATAAGCACAAGAATATTACAAGAGGTCCAAAGTGTTCACTATTCAAAAAAAGTAAAATTCACAATGCCTGGCATCCAGTGAAAAGTTACCAGGCATGCAGACAAGCAGGAAAATATGACATATAATGAGGAGAAAAATTAACTAATCAAAAGCAACAAAAGAGTTGCATAAGCAATATAAAATGAAATGCAGAGACTTAAAGTGACTGCCTTTGGCTCAGGTCATGATCCTGGAGTCCCGGGATCAAGTCCTGCATCAGGCTCCCTGCTGAGCAGGGAGTCTGCTTCTCCCTCTGACCCTCCCCCTTCTCATGCTCTCTATCTCATTCTCTCTCTCAAATAAATAAATAAAATCCTAAAAAAAAAAAAGAATTTAATGAGCTGGGGGACAACTACAAGTGGCATAATACATTTGTAATTAAAGTTCTAATAAAGAAGAGAGAAAGTAGTCTACAGAAAAATTGCTTGAAAAAATAATAGTTGGGAATTCTCTAAATTTAGTAGCAGCTATAAAACTGCAGATATTAGAAAATCAATGGATCCAAGCACAAGAAACATGAAAAAAAAAAACCAAGTCAGCTCATAATCAAATTCCTTGAAACCAGCAATAAAGAGAAAATCTTAAAATCGGGGAGAAAAAAAGGTTATATACCAAGAAAGAAGATGAGAATGACAGAATTCTTACGAGAAATGATGTAAGCAAGAAAACACTGGAACTACAGATTTAGAATAACAAAAGAAAAAACTCTCAACCTGTGATTCCATACCCAGCAAAACATCTTTCCACAGCAAAGCAAAATAAGAATTTTTAGAGCAAACTTCCCCTCCCAGAAATATTAAAATCATTCACGACAAAGAAAAAGTATATGAAATGAAAATATATATTTACCAAAAAGAATGGAAAACAACAGAACTAATTACTTGGAAAAAAATATATAAAACTTTTCTTTAAATACATCAATTTTTTAAAACAATTGGCTGCTTACACAAAAATAATGACAATGTAGTATAAAGCTGAAATATATGGGCAAATATAGGGCCTAAAAGTCATAGTACAAAGGCCCGGAGGAGAGAAATGGTATATACTATTGTAACACTCTTGTACCATATGTGATGTGTTAAATAATATTTGAAAATAGAGCATGTGAGAATGCAGGGGTGCCTCAGTCGGTTAAGTGTCTGCCTTCAGCTCAGGTCATGATCCCAGGGTTCTGGGATTGAGTCCGGCATCGGGCTCCCTGCTCAGTAGGGAGCCTACTTCTCCCTCTTCCTCTGCTGCTCCCCCTGCTTGTGTGCTCTCTCTCTCTCTCTCTGACAAATAAATTTTAAAAATCTTAGAAAAAGAAGAAAATAGAACATGTGAGATAAAGATACATATTGTAAACTCTAAAGCAGCTATTAAAATAATGAGAAAATGAGACATGGCTAAGAGGCCAAAAAAAGAATGAAACAGAAATCATAAAAATCATAAAAACAATCTATAAGAAAGTGAAAATAAGGGAAAAGTGAGCAAAGAATAAATGGAACAGTGGAAAATAAATAGCAGGATATTAGACTTGAAACTAACCATATCAGTACTTACATAAATCAAAATGATCTAAACCAGCTAATTCAAGGGCAATGTCAGATTGGATAGAAAAGGGAAGACTCAACTATATGCCACAAAAAAGAGGCACACTCTAAATATAAAGATACAAATAGGTTGAAAATTAAAGAAATAAAAGGATAGAAAAGGAAATCATGGAAACACTAATCAAAAGAAATCTGGAGTGGCTGTATTAATGTCAGACAAAGTAGATTATAGAGGAAAGAATATTATCTTAGATAAAAGTCATATCATAATAATAAAGGAGTCTACTCTCAAGATTGTATAATAAATCTACACAGTTATGCACCTAATAACAGCTTCGAAGCATACAAAGAAAAAAATGATAGGATGGCAAGGGAGAATATATATATCTACAGTTACGTTGGAAATTTCTATACTCCTCATACAATATCTGATAGAACAAGTAGACAGAAAATCTGTAAGCCTGTAGAAGACTTAACACTATCAATAATTTGATGTAATTGATACTTATAGAATTCTTCACCCAACACTAACAGAATATGCATTTATTTCAAGTGTGTATGTAATATTTATAAAATAAATGATATTCCGGACAATAAATAAGTTCTAATATGTTTAAAATAGTAAAGTCAAACTTTACTATTTTACAATAGTAAACTATTGTACTTTACAAACTAAAGTATGTTCCCTAACTATAATGGAATTAAATTAGAAATCATTAAAAAAAAAAAGAAGAAATCATTAGCAAAAAGATCTCTGAAAAATCTCCAAATATTTGGAAACTAAGTAACACTTCTACATACTTGTTTCAAATAAAAGAAATCAAAAGGGAAAAGAGAAGGTATTTTTAATTGAGTAAAATGAAAGCACAATATTTCAAAATCTGTGGAATATTGCTAACACAGTACTAAGGCAGGAAAGTTTATAGTATCCCATACTTGTATTTGGAAGAGGAAAACTCTCAAATCAATGACTTCCATTTCTGCCTTAGGAAATTTGAAAAAGAAAAGCATATTAAAGTAAGTAGGACAAAAGGAAATAGTTAAGATTAAAAAGAAAATTAATGCAATAAAAATCAGAAAAACTCTTACTGAAAGAAAATGGAAACAAAAGCTTGTTTTTTGAGATGATTAATGAGAGTGACATTTTATCCAGATGAAGCAGAAGGTAAAAGGAAAGAAGAAAAAAAATTAACACTAGCAGCAATGCAAGAAGTATCATCAGTATAGATTTTACAGATAATAAGGGACTACTATGAATAACTTTATGCTAACTACTATGAATAACTTTATGCTAACAAATTTAACAACTTAGATGAAATGGACAAATTCTTTGAAAGATACAAACCACCAAACCTTACTCACGAAGAAATAGAAAACCTGAATAGATCTACTTCTATTGAATAAATTCAGTTTGTACTTAAAAACCATCCCACAAAGAAAACTCTGGATCAAAATGGTTTCACTGGTGAATCCTAACAAACCTTTAAGGAAGAAATAATACTGATTTTACACAAATTCTTCCAGAAAATTAAAGAGGAGGGAATACTTCTTAGTTTATTTTTTGATACCAATTTTACCCAAAACCAGCCAAAATATGCTTTAAGAATAGAAAAGAAGTCCGTAGGCCAATATGCCTCATAAAATGGATGCAAAAATTCTAAACAAAATGTTAGTGATATGGTTCTGAAAATATATTAAAAGATAATATATAATCACCAGGTGTGATTAATCCCAGCATGTAGGAATTTATCACTATTTCATATTTTTGATGTGACACTAAAAATTTTATTCTTAAAATTGTAATTGCCCAGTGTTCATTGATTGTGATTGCATTGGATCTAAGAATTTCTCACCAATGTTTTATAGTTTTAATGTACAGATCTTGCACATCTTTTGTTAAAAATATGATTTTTTTGTATTCTGATCTTGTATCTTGGAACTTTGTTAATCTCTTATTAGTTTTTGGTAATGTTTTTTATATATTCCATTAGATTCCAATTTCTACATATATACATATGTATATATATCATATCTCTTCTATGAGTAGGGACAATTTTATATTTTTTTAATTTTCCCTTTCCAATCTGGATGTATTTCTTCTTTTTTCTTTCTTTCTTTCTTTCTTTTTTTTTTTTTTTTTTTGGCTTCCCTGTATGGGCTAGGACCTCTCCTAAAATACTGAATAATCTTGTTTCTAATCTCAGGGAGAAATCATTCAGTCTTCTGCCATTAAGCACACTCAGGGTTTTGATAGATGCCATTCATTAGGTTGAGATTGCCTTTCTCTCCCTGCATGCTGAGCCCTTTTATAAAGAATGGATGTTGGATTTTCTCAAGTGCCTTTTCAGCATCAACCGATAGGCTCATGCCACCAAACACTACCACTTAGAATCATATCAAAAATATGAAATACTTAGTGTTAAATCTGACAAAAGATGTGCAAGACCTGTATAGTAGAAACTACAAAACACTGGTGAGAAATTGAAGAGGACCTAAATAAAGGGAGATATACTGTTGTCATGTGTCAGAAAAGCCTGTTTGTAAGGCATCACTTATCCCCAGATTGATCTCTAGTTTCAGTGCAACTCCAGTCAAAATCCCAGCAGGATTTTTTGGTAAAAATTGACAAGCTGATTCTAAAATTCCTATGGCAGTTGAAAGAACTTAAATAAGCCAGAAGAAAATATCTTCTAATTTACATAAAATGATTGGAAAAGATGTCACTAATAAAAAATTCCTCTGAACCGAAATATAAAGGAAGCAAGAGAGCAAATGAGTTGGGAAGCTGTCTGGGGAAAGGGAGTTCTAGGCAAAGGGAACCACAGACGCAAATGATCTGGGGCAAGAACATGTTATATGTACAAGGAACAATATGGAGGCCATTACGATTGGAGTATAATAAGCAGAGGAAGAATGAACAGAGGTGATATTGCTGACTTAACCAAGTGCCAGATCATGTATAACTAAAGATACGAGTGGGGAACACATTGAAAAGTTATGAACAAGGTGTGTTATGAGAACTTAGGTTTTTGCTGGATTAATTAACTAAAGGAGGCAAGGCTCGAAGACCATTGAACAAGCTATTGCAATAACCCAGTGACGGTATGGTAGCTCAGCCCAGGCTGGTAAAGGAGGAAGTCAAGAGAATGGTTGAATTCAGAAATATATTATGAAACTAAGGCCAACGAGATTTATCAATTGATTGTATGGAAGTATGAGAGAAGAAAGAGAGGAATCAAGGCTGACTCCAAGATTTTTCATCTGAATGACATGGAAGAATGGATTACCATTTGCCAAAAATGAGAAAAGTTATGGAAAGAGTATGATGGTGGGGTAATGAAAAGTTTGGTGTAGTTCAAGTTAATATGCCTATCAAGAGAGCCAACTGGAAACATGATTATAGTGTTCAGAGAAGCAGTCCTGGCTAAAGATATGAATTTAATATTTCAAGCTGTGAGGCTAGATGAGGTCACACAAGGGAGTGACTGTAAGCCCTGAGCTGCCCTGATGTGTAGAGGTAGGAAAGATAAAGAAACAAATACAGACTAAAGAAACTGTGAAGAAGGAGCTAGAAGAATGGGAGGAAACCAGAGTAGTGTCTTGGGAAGAAATGAAAACAGTTTCAGGAAGAAAATAACTAACAAATGTGTCCAAACCTGCTTAAGGACCGGTCACTGGATTTAGAACCATGGAGTTCATTTGTGACCTGAGAGCCAATAGTCTAAGATGTAGTCTAAACATGACTGGACTGGGCTCAGGAGAAAAACAGAAAAGAGGATTCACAGAAAAGACAACTCTTTTGAGGACGTTTTCTGTAAAGGGAAGCAGAGAAAATAGGTCGGTAGCTGGAAGGGGATAGGAGATAAAGAATTGAAAATAAATCAAAGTTTGACCTCAGGTAATAGAATTAAAGGAGGCTTTTTTTCTCCTTATTTGTTTTTGTCTATATTTTCCAAATCCTTATAATGAGCATATGTTGCTTTTATAACCAGAAAATAACACGTTAGGAAAAGAAAAATACATAAGTAATTTCTCCTCCCTCTTCCCATTACATATAGATAGTCTCTGTTAGCAAGACAGAGGATTATTGGGATACAACCTTAAAAAAAAAAAAAAAAAGATTCCAGGACACAGTAGTAAAAGACAAGCTATAGAGTGTCTACAACATGCATCAGAATTCAGGTGCCTTTGCTTAGACACACCATGCCCTAGGCTATAGCCAGAGGTGTGGATGCCACCCAAGAAGCACTTTCAATGTCTGGGAAGCCTTTCTTTTTAGTATCCATATGTTATGATGATTCAAATTGCTTATAATTATTTTGGAATAGAATGTATTTAATATTAAATAATTTGCTTCTTTTTTTATGTGTTAAGAAGCTGGGAAATAGGACAGTCTCATTTATAATTGCATCAAAAAGAATAAAGTACATAGGAATAACTTTAACCAAGGAGGTGAAAGACTGGTGTACTGAAAACTGCAAGACATTAATGAAAGAAATTGAAGAAGACACAAATAAATGGAAAGATATTCCATGCTCATGGATTGGAAGAATCAATATTATTAAAATGTCCATACTACTCAAAAGAATCTACATATTCAGTGCAATCCTTATCAAAATTCCAATGGCATTTTTCAAAGAAATAGAACAAATAATCCTGAAATGTGTATGAACCACAAAGGTCCCAAAACAGCCAAAGCAATCTTGAGAAATGACAAAGCTAGAAGAACCGTGCTCCCTGATTTCAAATTATATTATAAAACTACAGTGATTAAAACATTATGGCACTGGCATAAAAATAGACACAATGATCAGCAGAACAGAATAGAGATCCCAGAAATAAACCCACACATATATGGTCAATTAATTTGTAATAAAAGACCCAAGTTATACAATGGGAAAAGGACAGTCTCTCCAATAAATGGTTTGGGGAAAACTGGACAGCCACATGCAAAAGAATAAAACTCAACCATTATTTTACAGCATTCAAAAAAATTAATTCAAAATGGATGAAAGACTTAAAAGTAACACCCAAAACCATAAAATCCCTGGAGGAAAATAGGCAGCAACCTCCCTGATTGAGGTCTTGGCAATGATATTTTGAATCTGACACCAAAAACAAAGCAACAAAAGCAAAAATAAATAAGGGGGACTATATCATACTAAAAAGCTTCTGCCCAACAAAAGAAGCCATCCACAAAATGAAAAGGCTACCTACAAAATGGAAGAAAATATTTGCAAATCATGTATCTGATAAGGGATTAATACCCAAAATAAATTAAAACCTCACACACTCAATGGCTAAAAACAATCTGATTAAAAATGGGCAGAGGATCTGAATAGACATATTTCCAAAGAAGACACAGATGGCATTCATGTACACGTTCATCATCACTTATCATCAGGAAAATACAAATCAAAACTATAATAAAATATCACCTCATACCTGTTAGGATGGCAATTACCAAAAAAACAAGAAATAACAAGGATGGCAAGGATATTGGAAAAGAGAATCTTGTGCACTGTTGTGGTAAATTGGCACAACCACTATGAAAAACAGTAGAGAGATTCCTCAAAAAATTAAAAATAGAACAATTATGTGATTCCTCATCCCAATCTGGGGTATTTATCTGAAGAAAATGAAAGGGGAAAAACCCACTAACTTAGACAGGTAGGTATCTGCACCTCCATGTTCATTGCAGCATTATTTACAATATCCAAGACACAGAAGCAACCTAAGGGTTTATCAATGGATGCATGGATAAATAAAAAATTGTGGTTATATATACAATGGGGTGTTTTTCAGCCATAAAAAATAAAACTAATAAGTACAAAACAATTAACTAATTATTTTGGGTGCTTATTGTAGGAAATAATTACTTTGTTTTTCAGGGATCTAAGAGGACTTCACAGAAGAGGTGATTTTAAAGCAGGGTCTTGCGTGATAACTAGTATTTCATGGTTACAAAAAAAGGATGGGCATTCTTGACAAAGGAAATTGTAGGAGCAAAGGCACAGAAAAAGTGCAGGTGATTTTGGGGAGTGGGGGCACTCCTGTTTGGTCTGAGCAAAGAAAGGATAGGCAAGAAGGTGGGATGGGGAGAATTTATAGCTGGAGAGGAGACTAAAAAGGAATACTGCAATGGGGCTGTGATGGGCCAAGATGGCCATATCAGCAACTTGGATTATATTTTAGGAGCGCAAAGACAACCACCAAGGCTTTCAAGTGGGGAGTATTAATAGAGATCTCGGATCTGTATTCAGGAAGAGAACTCTAATGCCAATTATGAAAGCTGGTTTAAAGGTGGAGTCTGGAAGCAAAAACACAACTCTTTTGAGTCATTGCCAAAATGTGGGTGAGATAAAAGAACTGAACGCAAACTCGTAAAGACCACATTGGTCTTCTGGTCTACACTTGGAAGTCTTTCTTTTTAAAGTCTCCCTCCCTGTGTAAAAGATATCACTGCAATCTGAATATTTCGTTCCAATGGGGGTGGAAGCTGGTGGGGGGGGTGTGTGCCTTGTCATCTTTTTAAAGCATCTCTGTTCTTGCTGGTAGAGTGTTGGGTGGGACCAGTTTGGAAGTGCCAATACGTGACTGTTGAAAGTCCTTCAACTCCTTTGTTCCTGTGCCAAAACAACTGAGGCCTGGCTTGCTCTTGCTGCACTCCATGTTATCAAGAGCACTCAGCTCAGCTCTGTTTGGAAGGTTACCACAATATCCGCATGCCTCACAAAGCCAGCCTTACCTTGGGCCATCATTCCCTGCTGGTCTACTGGCCTATACCCCATCAGTGCACCGTCCAGTGAATAGTTGCTCTTCTGAACACGTAGGCCGTTGTACAAGGGTTGGCTTCAGTACGACCACATAAATTTCACCGCACTCTAAAATAATCCTACATCAGATTTGTTACCCCTCTAATCCATTGGTTGCCTCCCCAGCATTCATTCCTTCTTTTCAACAATTGTTAGTTTCCATTTAAGGAAACAGTGTTTCTAAAAATCTGTCTTTACCCACAGGATTTAGCATGTGCATTAAGCTAACCCAACCAGCAAAGCCCATACCTTTGGCTACAGATATTTGTTCAGAGGTAGACATACAACAAATCAGTTGAATAAAAATATGATTGCAATGAGAATTCTGAGGAATGCCCAGGATTTTTGTGTCCATGAGGGATTCACTATCCCTTAAAGGGAATTTAGTATGATTTTTAAATAGTTTAGGTTCTAAATTCTGATAAGTGAATTATTATTAATTGAAGATTATGTGCATGTGTCTCTGTGTGTGTGTTTGTGTGTGTAGTCTTTATATCCCTGTCGATTGGTTGCATTAATGTACAATGTATTTGTGGAGGAAATTTTCAATAATGACAGAAGCTGTTGTGACATTTTCTGTTACAACAAATCATCCTTACAAATGAGGGTGTATATCGGTATATGCATATGAATCCATGCATGTAAAATAAATAAGCATGAAATGTACATCTTTGTTTCGGAACGTGATAATCAGAGGCAGAAAGGTACACATGTTGGTCTCAGTTCACATCCCCTATAATCCGAGACACTTGTGTTCTGCTCTGATGTAGCAAGATCTAGCTTTTGGACATGCTCCAAGGCAAAGACAAAGGTGAACAGAGTAAGAATACCAAGGTATATAGTGAGATTTGCAATGACAGGCCTACAGACAGCCTTCACCATGACATACTAAAAGCAGACTCCAATTTTTAGATAGAGTTATACCTTCTTCCAAAAAGGAAACTTTTGATGATTAATTACAGTATTCATATGAAACATCACCAGAATTAAATGAGAAAGGAAAAGAAGCAAAGCAATATACAATGCTATTAAATTATAGTTCTTATAATAATAATTGGAAGAGGTAGACTAAAATGTCTCATTCTTAAGTAAATTGTTGAATTACTCCCAATTTTAGTTTTCTGCATTTTTTTCATGTTTTTGCTCCCATCCAGCACAGCCTATTGGAAGCTATAAACTCTCCTATTTTTTGACTAATAATAGGAAAACCAACAAAGATGATATACATTTCTTCTTTTTCCATTTGACCTCAAAAATCCACAGCCTGTCTATTTTGGGTAAGCCAAAAGAGTTGTGCTTACAACAACTGATTGTCCATTTATTATTGTCATTAATATTTAAGGATCTTTCAATTTACATTCACCATTATACATAAGCCAAAAACGCCTATGTATGATCATGCTGCTCCTTCTAGAATTGCTCTGAGTCATGTCCACAACTTCTTCAAGTCTCAGCTTCCATAGAAGATGCTGCCTACACTGTGTCATTTGTGAAATGCCAAAAGAATGATCTAATCAATCCACATAAACTGTTATTAATGAAAATATTTTCCCCATAGACTTGCACATTGTCTGAAATTCATATCATTAATGTCATTTCATAAGGTCTATCATTTGATTCACATTATCTCAATGGGTTTATCTGTTTAATTAACTCATTATTAATTAGCAGAGTGTAAGACAAATAGGACTCAGATAAAGGATGAATAAATTTTGGTGGAGATATAAAAAGGAATGCCAAAGAAGCACACCAGATCCCTGAGTGCAGCTCATAATCACTCAACAAAATCCTGCCCCATCTAGGGTCTGGTACTCTTGAGCAATGGGACTCAGGGGCTGAAAATAACACACTAGAGTCTGACTTCATGACACTGCTGAAAAGAAATGGGAGACCACCAAGGGAAGTTTCAGGGAGAAATTAAGGCAACTTTCTTCTTCTAAGCAATTTCATGGAAACCTCTGATCCACTTTCCCAGAACCTCAGCTCTTCTTGATCTATCTCTTAGGGACTACAGTAAAAATTTTCCATCTGAGTCAATTGCTTAATAATGCTATTGGTCTTCTTAATAAGTACAAAAAAGTCCTTAGCATTAAAATATAATTTTCATTTGTGTAATACCTGTATTAGTACAGTAATATGTACTAATGCATCACATAGGGAGAACGAAATCTCGATCGTACCTCCCCCATGGAGGAAAGATGATATTGCATTGATTGTGCCTGGAAAGAATCAAGTGCTCCATGTCCTAAATGGTTTTGAGCTTATATAGTAATTTACAGGAAGCTAATGTTGTGTACTCAGGTTGGGGTTGAGGGCTAATTCTGTAACACTGAAGTGTTTTTTAAGATATCTGTGAGGTTGACTCATTTTAAGATAAACCACAAGTCAAAGCAGCCGGTAGAGCAAATGTTTCTTGAAAGGAAATGTATTCCCAGCATTATAGTAAAGCTTCTGCTGATGAGACCGATTTAGGAAATTTTTAAAAGGCAGGTACTACTTTCCAGTTCTCCAGCTCACTTTCCGTAGTTTTAAATCCTGACTAAGTAGCCAAAGAAAAGAACCCATGGGCTGGAGGTCACGGAGTCAGGAGGTGGATGGTTTTGCAGACGACCTTGTCCTTCTCACTTTACCCTTTTCCTCCTTTTCTTTGTTATGGCCGATCAAAAACTGCAACTGGCTGAGATCACAGAGGGGCCACCTGTCCCTGCACTAAGAATCCTGATTTCTAGTCATCTCCCTCCCTTATCTAAAGTCATTCTAATCATATATGAGGGGTCAGGGAGAGCAAGTAGAAAGAGAAAAAAGAAAGACCACAGTAAACGCAGACAACACAAACAGCAAAGACCCACCCAACGTAAGCAAAGACAGAGGAAATTAAATAATATAGATGCTTTTCTTATTTTTCAATCATTTAACTAAAAGGGGGTGGGGAGAAATGGGATATGTCATTTAAATTATTTTCAAATTATGTCTCAAAATTTTCAAATAAATTACATTTGAAATTTGCTACTTGCTGATGATTTTACCCTGGAAAATACAAAATGGCTTGTATCTTAGTTTCCTTCTTGTAATGAAATAATACCTTTGGATAATGAATGTCAGCCAGTTCCTTGTTACCCAAAGGTCTCCTACCCATCTTTGAAGACCCACTATTTACCTTCTGGAATAGCCCTCCCTTCCACACTCCTGACCGCTCTAGCACTTTTTTTTGGAACATGCATTTGGCACTTATCACAGACTGCTTTGGTAATTATTTTCTGTCTGTGTATTTGTCTCCCCAACTATACCGACATCTCTTTAAGGACAGAATATCTCATTTCTGTGTCATCCATGATCATCGCCACTGCAGTAATGAAATAAAGCTAAGTGTTCTCATGAATAACATCAGCTCAACCTTGACACAATCCTGCAAAAGAAACTTATCGAGAAGTTAAGCAACTCACCCAAGATTAAACTTTAGTAAACAGCAATGATCTACTCATTTATTCCACTGTTACCCACAAAGCCGTGATTCCAAATCTTCAGTACCCCATAGCACACCACGGGGAAATTGGGCTGCTGGTGCCTGGGAATAACTGGCCCAAGCTGATGGAAATCCATTTCTCAGCATATCCATATACCCGTTTGTGACACACTGCATAGCATGGCAACTGTTTTGGAAGTTCTGTTGCAAATGATCTTTGTGTTATAAGACAGTGACTTACATGTGGAGGTGGATGCCAGACTCAATGAGCCTTGTGATTTTTCATGACATAATCAGGATTGAGAAATGGTGAGTAAAATAAATACTCAAAGACTTCTATCCCAAGGCCAGGAAGGCAGCAATGGTCAGATGAGAACAGAGGAGGCTTACTTAGTGCAGAAGGCGGGATTACATTTACAGAGTCTTTCAAAACACTGAGTTCCTACTGTACACTTGGCTCTATTAGGCACTGGGCATAGTCCCAGCCCCCAACTTGAAGATTAATGGGGAAATCCCACCTATCAATACATTATTATGAGAGAGAAGCTGTTACAACCATGGAGGTATACACAGGGTCTTGTGGAAACATGACTCAGTCAAGCATTAAAGGGGAAACAGAATTTTATCAAGCAGAAATCTGGAGTATAGGAAAGTAGGTTGATCTGCATGAAAGGCCCAGCAGAAATAAATGCAATGATGAATCATCATAGTTAGATAATGTCTGGAGAAATATAAAGAGAAATGCTGGTGGGAAACAAAGTCAGAGGTAAGTATGGTCCCGAGCATAGAGGGGAGCCGAGTGTTAAGCACATTTATAGGCATCAGTGCTTTGCTGTTTACTAAGAATCATCAGAGATGAAGGAAGGAAGGTGATACAAAGCCTTAAGTAGGGCAAGGAATAGGGTTCCAGACTTAGCAAATAAAATTATAGGATGACCAGTTACATTTGAGTTGCAGATAAACAACAAATAATTTTTTTCATCTCTTGCAAGATCTGGGGCATACTTAGGCTAAAAAGTTCTCTGTCATTTATCCGAAATTCAAACTTCACAGGGTGACCTGTCTTTTACCAGCAGTTCTAGTGGGAGGACAATAGAAAGTGAGCCGTGACTCTGACAGTGTCTCTCAGAGTGTCTGTGGTTCTCCTGCAATAGAATCCCTTCGTGTGCTCATACACTTTGAACTGCGCTGCAGACTTGCTTAATCATTATCATCATCCTCAAAGTAAACAGAGGAAACCTGCATTTCTAAGCTCCTCAGATGGTTCTATGATTTACGAAAGTTTAAGAACCACAATAAGCAACTCTTTCTGGAATGTAGGACACAAAGAAGCAGGTGGGAGTAATACTGTGAAGATGGTGGAGTAGACGTACCCACATTGAATGACCCCCTCATCCTGAGTAGTTTAGAAAGTATCCGTCCAGAACTGAGGAACTGGGAGTCATGACTGTAACTTAAAAAGAGCACAAAAAATTGCAGCATTTGGGGATGCCTGGGTGACTCAGGTCATGATCCCAGGGTCCTGGGATGGAGCCCGCATTGGGCTCCCTGCTCAGTGGGGAGTCTGCTTCTCCCTCTTTCTCTGCCCCTCCCCCTCCGTTCATGCTCTGTCTCTTGCTTCCTCTCTTTCCCAAATAAATAAATCGTTAAAAAAAAAAAAAGAATTGCAGCAGACATGAGGATAGGTGTCCCCAAGAAATTATGAATATGATTTTTTGATTCTTACTAGTAGTGAGAATGCCAGTGAATTTAAATGGTATGGGTGTGTAAAGGATTTGCTCGACAACATAATTCTATTAGTTCTTGACGGTTCGGGGGTAATAAAAGCAGCGAGAGAAATTAGAATCTAGGGATTAATTGAAATTACGTTAATGAATTTTACAGCAGGCAAGAGTGGCAGGAAGTCAAAGAGATAAAGCACTCAACAAATGCAGGCAGGAAAGGGAAGCCATCATAACCAGGAAAGTGACAATGGACATGGAAAAGGCAGAGGAACTACATCAGGATTGGATAACAGAGTGGATATAAAAGAATGGCTTCTCTAGGAGAATGCAAGTTGGAGCAAGTCAAAGAGATGAAGAGATCAATGGCATGTCCAGTATTGACTGAAACCAGGTGCATATAGAAGTTCCTGGAAACAAAACGTGAAATCAAAGTTTTAAAAGGGTCATCAAGACAGATGATGAAGCTGCTCTGGATGGTTGTTGGAAGTGGGATAGAAGAGACTGAGATTTTGGTATTTTTTTAAGGGCTTATTTATGTATGGGAAGTAAATCATAGATTATAATGAATAAATGATTTGATTCTCACCTTTTGTGTGAAAATATTCTCCAAATATCTCTGAAGGTTATGACAGCTCAGTCTGCATAGCAACAACCAAACTTTACCCTTCTATTTACAGCTTCCTCATTCTGTTATGATGCAAATATGTTTGTTTCCTATTGAGGGAAAGCAGCATTTTCTTTCCAATGATAAAGAGTCTTAGTTTGTGGCAATCTGTGAAATGCATTAGGTGAAATGAGATTTTTTTTTTTTTGCTTTTTCTCGCCTTTTATGAAAAAATTCAATAGCTTCACATTATATGTGAACATTTTCTCCCAACTTTCCTATTTAGAAGCTATTATAAAATAGTCAAATGGGGAGTAAATGTTCTCTTTATTTCACAAACCACTTACAGGAAGGCAAAAATGTACAGATAACAGATTTGAGAAAGTGTAAGAAGAAATTCAGGGGATGCCAAGAACAGAAGCAGCATTGGTAATGAATAGTCTCATCAAGACGTATACTACAGCATTTAATTCCACTTGAAATGTGGTTTCTACATTCACCAGTCCTTAGAAGATTATTATTTAGAAGGGTCACCTTAGTTCTTATATCCGTTGTCATTGGCACAGAAAAATATTGGCCGCATTGGGCCCCCTAATGGAATGACTGATTAAAGAATGCAGGTTTTGTGGAGAGCAAGTTTTGGGGATGTCACTGGAGAGAGAGCTCATGATGAAATCCAGCCTGAGATGGAGTGCACCATTAGGAGAAACTGATATGGAAGAAGGTTCGATACATATTTCACCACCTCTGGTTTTTGGGTGCTCTATTCCAAGGCCACCCTGCCTGATGACATTTTATCAATAGTAAGTTCATGTGTTATGTAACTATGTGCAATTCAAAACATGCACCAATACCCATCCCTTTATTTGCATAAGAATTATATATAATTGTAGTCCTAAATGCCCAACAGTATGGAGTTATTACACCATAATACATTCACGCAACACAATACAATGGGCTAATAAAAAAAATCCGACATTCCTGAAGAGTATTTAATAACATGAAAATATTCACATTATATTAAGTAAAAAGAAAATTGAGAAACTAGAACAACTGGTTTGATTCCAGTTGATCAATAAAACATATATGCGTGCCGATAAAAGACAAAGTGGACTGCACAAAAAGATTTATAAAAACATTAGTGGTTCTCTCAGCTTGTGGAAGTAGAGATGGATTTTATTATACTTCTCATATTTCTCATTGTTTTCCAAATGTTCCTGAGTAAATGTTTATTAATGATCCTAAAAAATCAATCCAATATGGTAAAATATTTAATCTGAGTTTTAAAAAACAGTTGCCAAGCTCAAGTCTGAAGCTGAAATAAGAGTCTCGAAGCTGACAGGCAGGAGTGCGGCTGTTGAAGCCACAGCACAGATGAGATTGATTGCCTAGGGAACACACATTTCTAAAAATCCACTATTAAATTAAGGCATCCAATTATCCCGGGTAAATCCCCATTAAAAATTGAATAAGGACGGCAAAGAAATGAATAATACAGTAAATGTACAACAATTAGATATATATCAAACTCTGTACACCCCTAATAGAAATTACATCTCCCTGAAAGACACTAATTTACTAAAAAGGGCATCGGGCTTTGGCGTCACACGCGCCCAATTCTGAGTCCTAGCCCCACCACGTACTAAAGATGTGATGGGCAAATCAGTTAGCTTTAAATCTATTTTTCCACTGGACCAAAGTATAGATAATAATTCTTACCTCACTGGGTTGTTATGGGGATTAAATGAGATAAATATTGAAAGCATTTTTATATGATAGGTACTTAAAAATCATTAGCTGTCTCCTTCCCCCACTATTCCAATTGTCAAGTGTCTAGAGATAATACATAAATATTGGCACTGTACTATGCCAAGAAAAGAAAAATAAATAGATTTAAAACACATAAATGGTATGGATTACTGTCTCAAGGTGTAACACTATAAAATCAAATACTTAACATGTCATAAAATACAAAGCTCATAAAAACACGCTTTCCACAATAGCAGTTATTCAAAGAGTAAGATCACTTTTATAGGATATTTAGAAATTAATACAGATGAAAATACTGCCAATCTGAACATATGAGATATAGGCAGAAGATATTTTTTAAGACATCTTTCTGCATAGTATGGTATGAGTCCAGTAATTTTTTTAAGAAAGATCTTCTTACCTGTGTTACATATGGGCTTTTATACATCAGTATGTGTGTATGTGGTTGGCCAGTGAGAGTCTTTAAAAATAAGAAATTTGGGTTAACCACTAAGGATCATAAAATTTTCCAGCAATCTAGAGTGGATGGGCACCATTGTTTCTGAAAATATAGATGTTTATATGAAGACAAAGTGATTTAAGCATTAGAAAAATAAGAGATGGATAACAAACTTAAATGTTGATTTTGTTAGTAACCCAATAATACAAAATTTAAAATTCCTGGCAAATCTAAGAATGAAAAGAGACAAAACAAAATTAAAATAAGAATGGAGAAGAAAATAAGATTTCTTAAACTATTATACTAGTCATACATAACTTTAATTACTCAAGCAAAGTGGCTGAAATTGTATAAAAATTATAAAATATCAGTTGGCACAAGTTAAAACATCTATACAGGCCAATAAATATAGGAGCAATTGTGAAATATTTATTAAAAACCACTCTCTCCAAAACACACTAATAGTGTTAGATTTACTAATGAATTATTTGAAATATCACAGAATAAATTATTTCCATGTTAGTTTATTTCAGAACACAGAAAAATAGTGGGAAGCCACTTAATTTAGTCAATGAGGAAAATGTGATATTAACCTTAAGCTGGATAAAGATATCAAACTGAGCTAATCTAGGTAATTTTTATTAAAATTGATAAAGATATCAAACTGAGAAATACAGGGACAAACATTTAAAGTTAAAAAAGTCAAAGGCAATTTGTTCAAATCTATGTGGTAACAATAATTAATTGTTTGGAAATGAGTATTTCTAGAAGTTAGAATTGGTAACTGGTGCACTGGGGAAATTTTTGCAAATTATTTTGAGTCTTTATCTTTCCCTTTTTAAATGTTGGGAGGTTTTAATTTTGTTTCTTGTTTTTTTCAATTCAAAATGTATTTCATTCTTGTTAACAATTTTTAAAAATCATTTCTGTTTTGTGCTGCTTATAATAATTAAAAGTTAGAAACAATACCAAATGTCCAATTATAGGAGAATGAATAAGTAAATGATGGTACAATGGAATACAAGATCTATGAGTGGATTGCATATAATCATTAATAATGATCTTGGAGAAATTTACCCATTGCTATGGAAAGATATCCATAAAAAAAAAACCACATTGTACCTATGATATTCATCACATCTTTGTAAAAAATATTTAAGGTTATTGTATGTATGTTGGAAGAAAAGAGATCTGGGAAAATCTGCAAGAAAATATTAATAGTGATAGGCCCTTCTTAGTGGGATGTATGATGGATATTCCTTTTGTCCCCTTTTTGATTATCTTTTGTTTCTGCATTAAGAAAAAAGATTAAAATCTATGAAAAGAAAACATTTAAAACACTCTATTATTCCAAGCTTTAAGATTTTTAAAACATTTTTATTCAGTTAATTTTTAATGAATTATGCATCTTCCCCTTTAGAAGTGTTCCCACTAATTTGCCAACAATTTCTTTCTAAAATCATTCTCAACTGTGAACATACTAAATATTTTATTACTTCATGCTAAACCAGTGTCATTAAAAAAATACTTTTGTTATTACTCACTGATTCTTGAATCTCAGGTCAGCGTGTTTAGCTTGTTTCAGTCATCAGTCTGATTTGCTCACCTGTTACTGGTCAAGATATTTATTTTTAACATATTAGAACTTGTTATTAACGTAAAAGCAACAATATGGCATCAAAACCTTAGTTTTGATATTTCAAAAGAGTGACTTCCTTTCCTAGATTTTTCAAAATAATTTTGTAGCATTTTAGGCAATGATTATTTAGCTCATTTTCATCCATTTTTATTTGCTCTTCTAATTGTCTCTTATCTTGGTAAATTGTAAAATAATTCAAATAGTGTATATGTACATATGTATAATTTCAGTGAAGTAAAATACTGTGTGTGTATGTGTGTTTGTGTGTATACATACACATAAATGACTACCTAGCCAAAGATTTTTTTTATCTGTATAAAACTTTTGGTCTAGAGTTTGCTTTCCATACAGGTAATGTATAAATAAAGCCATATAAAGCTCTGTTAAAAAAATTAAAAATAAATAAATTTTAAGAATTTTAATGAGAATAGACTTTTTTTCTTAATAAAGAAAATCTATTTTAAACCAAAAGTTTAGCATTAAAAACTCTAAAGGCATTTTCACTAAATTCAAAAGCAACAACTAAAAGGGTCCCCGTTTTTCACAACATTATACATCATGAAAAAATAAATTCTTAGTTTTGGAAAAGAACAAACAATATTGGATTCTTTAGCAGATGGTGTTAATGTATATCAATAGGAGCAATAAGAAGTTGCTTAAAAAACAAAATACTAGATTAAAATGTGGACTCCTGGTTAGTCCCTGTGCATTGAGTTATAATACAGTTATAATAGAGCTGTGTCCCCGATAAGTATACAAAAGTCAATATATTCTTCAATTTCTACATACTTGGCTAAAATACATATCGGTACCCAAAAGATCTAACTCATGGTAATAAAAAATTACTTTAAAAATATTTTAGGAATAATTTTTAGATATACAAGTGCCATAAAGTGATTCATAATACATTTACCATATGTAATTTCTGCTGAATGGAGAACTAATAGTATTTGACAACTGCTCTTAAAGCAAATTATAAAGTTAATTAAGCTTTACACAGAATTCCAGAAGGATTCTTATTAAAGCAAAGGAGAACATCTCTAAAGTTCATAAGGAAGAGCACACAGAAAAATAATATTTAAGAAATTCTTAAAGAAAAAAGAGTTACAAGAGGAAATTAGCCCATATCTGAAATATATTTCGATAGTTAAAAGTGCGATTTTTTAAAAAATAAGAATACACAAAATTTTTATTTGTAGCTAGTTTTGTCTGTCATTAACTCTGTGATTTTACCAATTTTTATCCCAAAGAGTATAGTTTTAAATGGTATCTCTAGTTTTGGTATCTTCTCTACATTTATTAGTAACATTTATCAATTAGTGTTTATTCTACTTATAAATACTAAATTGACCACTGTTTATTGTTTGAAAATGATGAGAAAATTTTAAAGACTCCATCATACTGTTTGGGAATGTTTCCTAATGGACAAGAATAATTCTCAATATTTTCCAAATATCCAAAACTGATATCTTTCCAAGCTGTGAAGCCATAGATGATACCACAAATGGAAAAAAAATATATTGAAAAAGTTAAAGATATTGAAGGCATTTTTTATAAAACGTTTTTAAAAAGTCATTGGAAACAAAGAACAGATGGCTGTTCCAAAATGTAATTTTCAGATATTATTTATCACTGGTCCTCCTATTTATACTTTTATTTTTGGTTGCTTATGCAAAAGAAAGCAAGAGTAGGGAGAGCGAGAGGCAAATAGAAAGTCATCAAAGAAATCCTGATGCCATAGTTCCAGGTAAAGAAAGGGAACCAAATGAAAGCACATAATGAAAGCCAAAAAAAACAAAGATGTATACATTATTAAGTATTTCATGAAGGAGGAAATAAGATAGTGTAGGAGAAATTAGAGGCAGGAATGGAAATACTTTAGCTAGAAAATTTGGCACTCAAGTTCTCTAGGAACTCAATACAAATCTTAACCCCAAAACTGAAGAAGTTGAAATAATCAGGTTAGAATCATAGATAATCACTTTGCACTTTGTTGTTAGGCTCATTAATTAGGCTTAACTTACATATACTCTCTAAATACCCAAATTCTTACTTCAGTTATCAATTTATTTTGCAATTCTAAAATGTATAAAGTCATTAAAATATAGAGTTAGGCAGAAATACATAGATCATCTAGTCAAACTTTTAAATATTACAGATTAGGGGGCACCTGCGTAGCTCAGTCAATGAAGTGTCCAACACTTGGTTTTGGCTCAGGTCATGATCTCAGATTCAGGACATCAAGCCCTATATCAGACTCTGTGCTCAGTGAGGAGTCTGCTTCACCTCTCCCTTTATCCCTCCCCCTGTGTGCTCTCTATCTCAAATAAATAAAATAAAATCTTAAAAAAATTTTCTTTAAAATAAATAAATAATACAGTAGAATACAGTAGAATGTCTATCATTATTAAGACAAAAGACAGTATTTCAATTACATCAAGTTTTTATGCCTTTATTTGCAATCTTGTGAGTGATATTTTGAATTCTTTTTCAAGAAGATCTGTGAAAATTACCTGGAGATGATATGTATTTGAATGAGCTTCAGGTTATTCTTAACAGTATTCCAACAAAGTGTCAAGTAGCCCTGAGGTAGTAAGGTACATTGGAAAAAGTAAAAAAAAAAAAAAAAAAATCCATCCCCCCAAAGCTGGGTCACCTTTCTCTTTTCTCTCTCTAGTTAATTTAGCTTATCCCAAATTTCACCCAAAATTATGATTTGGTGCTGCTTATTTGATCTATATAGAAAAACCACCTTTGGACTCTGACTTTTTCTATTGCTTCTATTTTTTATTTCATTGATTGCTGCTCTTACCATTATTAGTCCCTTCCTCTATTTATTTTGGTTTAATGTGGTCTTATTTTTGACTCTTAGGTGGAAGTCTATATAACTTACTTGTAGATCTCCTTCTTTCCTAATACCAGCCTTTAAAGCTATGAAATTCGCACTGAACATTGTTTTAGCAGCGTTCTATAGACTGGAATGTTTTGTAGTTTCATTTTTACTTAGTCAAAATATTTTCTGAACTCCCCTGTAATTCATTCTCTGAGCCATGGGTTATTTAGAGCCATGTTTTTCAATTGCAAATAGAGGGGGTTTAGCAGATAGATGTGTTATTGATTTCTGTTTTAATTCCATTGTGGTTACAAAACATATCTTTGTTATTTCAATATTTTTAAATGTATTATAGATTAGTTTTATAGCCTAGCACATGGTCTATCTGTGAACATTTAATGTATACATTCTCTATGGTTGTTGGAAGCATTTTATAGATATCAACCTGGTCAAGCTCCTTAATAATGTTGTTCCAGTCTCCTACATTTGTTAATGATATTCTATCTGTTCTATTAATTACTGAGAGATGAGTGAAAAAAATTATAATTGTAGATGCAACAATGTCTCCTAAACAACTGTCAGTTTTTGCTCAGGCCTTTTGGAACTCAGTTATTAGGTACATATGAATATAATATTATGTTTTATTAATGAATTGATCCCTTTTTCACCTTGAAATGTACTTCTAGTTCTAGTAATATTCTTTGTTCTGAAGTTATGTTTGATATTATAGCTTTTCCAGTTTTCTTATAAAAAGTTTTTCATGATAGACCTTATTCCACCTTTTACTTTTAACCTACTGTTTCTTTACATGTAAGATGGATTTTTTTTTTTTTTGACAGCATGTGGTTGGGTCTTGATTTTCTATCCAGCCTGACTGTCTCTTTTTATTAGAATTTAATTTAATTTAATTGTCAATACATATGGGTTCAAATCTCTTATATTTGTCTCCTGTTTGTCACATTTGTTCTTTGTTCTCTTTTTTCTTTTTCTATCTTCTTTAGGCTTGTCTACTTATACTCTATTTTATCTGCATTATTGGCTTATTGTCCATATCTTGCTTTATTTATTTCTTAAGTACTGGACCTAGGATATACAACATATGACCTCAACATATTTCAGTCTGCCTTCAAAAAATGTTATATTTTACATAATTATAAAATCGTTAAAACAGTGTACTTCCATTTGTTTCCCCATTTTCTTTGTGCCTTTTTGGTCATACATTTTGCTTCCATATATTTTACAAATCTCATAATGCACTGTTATTGTTTTTAGTTTAAATGATCATTACATATTTTTTAAAAAACTAAAAACAGAAAAAAATATTTTATGTTCACCCACATAATTATAATTTCTGATGCTCTTGATTCTTTTGTGTAGATGTTCATATTCACCTGGTAATTTTAGCCTGATTGTCTTCATTTAACATTTCTTACAGTTCAGGTCTGATGGTGATGAATTTGCTTACTTCTGTTTATCTACAAAAAAGTCTTTATCTGGCCTTCATATTTGGAAGCAAATGTTGACTGCATATAAAATTCTACATTGACAAGTTGGTTTTTGTTGGTACAACACTTTGAAGGTGTTGTGTGAATGTCTTCTGGCTTTCATAGTCTCTGACAAGAAGTCTGCTGTCATGTTTTATGTATACTCTTTTTTTTCTTTCCAGCTGCCTTTAAGTCTTTGTCTTTATCACTTGTGTGCAATAACTCCTTATGATGTGCTTGCTGTGAAAATTTGGAAGTCATCTACTATTATTTGTTCAAATTTTTTCTTTGAACCCTTTCATACTTTGAGCACTCAAATAGTACCTATGTTAGACCAGTTGTTGTCCCATAGTTCACTGAGGATCCGGCCATTTTAAGTTTTATTTTTCTTCCATGCTTCCTTTTCATTCTATTACTATGTCATCAAGTGCATTTATTTCTTTTGGACTGTCTAATCTGTTATAAATCTCATCCAGTATATTTTTCATTTCAGATATTATTTTTTCTAATCTCTAGTTCTACATGGAGGTTTCCTTTAAAAGTCTTTCATTTCTCACCTCACTCTGTTCATGTTTTTCTTTAAATCCCTGCTCACACAGAGAATATAATAGGTCTTTTAAAGTCTTTCTTTCTTTTTTCTTTTTTTTTATTTTTGGCAAATTCTAACATCAATGTCATTTTGGGGTCTATTTCTCTGCTGATATTTCTCTCAGTCAGAGATTGCACTTATTTTTTGTCATGTTTGTTAACTTCTGTTTGGATGCTGAATATTATTACTTAGTTGAGGTCTGGATTTTGTTGTCCTTTTTTGAAAGGGTGTTAGGCTTTGTTCTGGCAGGCTTTCTTATTTGCAATAAACTTGATTCTCATGAAGATGCATTTTAAGCTTTGTTAGGGTGGGTCTAGAATAGCCTTTAGCCTAATCATTGTTTAGCCCTACTTCTAAGGTGAGAACATTTGGGGACCTCTCCTGAATTTCCTGGATGATCAGAAAGAATGTTTCACTCTAGCTGATCAAAGCTTGACCATCTCCCTGTGCTCTGTAAACTTTGAGAATTATTCAGTTTACAGTTCTTTGGTATATCTTCACCTAGCTTCATGTACTTTCACTCCACATGCACACATTTTAGAGTTAAGCAAAGACTCCAGGGGACTCTTATATAGTTTTTCAAAGGCTATTTTTCTTTGTAGTATCCACCCCTTTGGAACTCTGCCCCACAACTTCCAACCTCTTCAGTTTCTCTAAACTCTATTAATCTTAAAAGTTAGAGCAATCCTAAAACCCATTTCACTGGTTCCTTCCTCTCAAAGATCACAGTTCTGTGCTGTCTCTTGCCCATTGTACAAAACTTTGTTACATAAATTTCATCCAGTTTTCTGATTACTCACAGTAGCAGGCAAAATCTGACCCATGTTGTTCTATTCTTAGAATCTGAAAATATTATGATGAAAAACCTTGGGACTAGTGTGTAAAAAGGATTAGCCCAACAAAAACAAGGTGAAAATTCTAAATTCTAATTAGGTAATTGACTTAATAGTCACTAGATATATCTATCTATATATACACATATAAATTTATCAATATTCATTATTACTATTACATTATCATTATGTTTTATATGTGCATTTGAAAATTCATAGGAACATATTTAATAATAAATATTTGAAGCATATTTATGTCCACTCTGTAGAAATTAGACTGTAATTTTGCACTTTATATCATAAGAATTTTAGTAATTACATTGTAATTACTAATGTGGATTTCACATTTCAGTCTCTTTGTACATTGGTATTTTGTGATGTAGACTAAAATGTTTCTCTGCTAAAATCTAATGTTGGTAACTTATTTCCATTTGAAAACAAACATGATAATATGTGTAAGTGAATATATTTAATGGATTCTTAATAATAGTTTTCCCCATATATTTTTCTTATGCTACTCCATGCCAATCTGTGTATTCTAGCAGGTGACTAAACAGATCAATGAGTGACAGGATATAAAAGGAAAAATAGAAAAACTGCTTCTAAAACTATTAACAATACAGTATTATTTTTAAAGAATATTATGGGAATATTATAGTAGCATTTTATGTTAATAAATTTGCTCTTGGTTCATATAGTAGTGTTACATGTTTATTGTAACATGATTCCCACAGAATTTATCACACACAAACACACACAAAATTTGAGTATCACTGATTAATTTGGTATTACTTCTCTATATCAGGAATATTGCTTCTGATTTAATGAGAAAAATGTGTTCTTTTATAACAATTTAGTTTATAATAGGTTTATAGAAGTATATGATGCTAAAAGAGAGGAAATGTTATTATATTTTAATGACTTACCTTTCTTTTTTATTTAACAGAAGGTGAAAATTTATTAAATTTAGGAAGAAAACAATTTGACATTTTTAATGATTTCATAATATAAATTTGATTTTCTATTGAAATATTTCAATTATGAGAATTAAGTCAAAGCCTAGGGGTAATGAAATATCGCTGCTGGAAAAAAAATGTATGTTTGCTCTTGCTGAAAGCAAAAGGTGAAGATAAAATATGGATAACAGACAGAAAAGTGAAATCATCACACTGTTTTACCCCTTCTTATTAAGACTTTAATCTTACAAAAGGAAGGGCATCCATCAGGGTAACCTCGGTTGTTTTGTAGAAAAAGTTGACTTTAGAAAAGGAAAAAAAAAAGAAGGGAAGCTTTCTATTTTCAGAATGGCATGGTAGGAAAAACTAGGAGATTCTAAAAGAGACTACAGAAAAACTTAACAGGAAAGGTATAAAATTATTAATAACTATTTTGGGCATGTTATCCATTTGGCACCTGGTTATTTGCTCATTTTTCAGGAGTGTAAATTTCTCATTCCAAGATAAAAGTATACTTCTCGTGGAAAAGTAGGATGCCATATACTGTTTTACACCCAGAGTTGAACTTCAAATACTAGTTTAACTCATTTTCTCAGCCTGCTGCTCTTTTCGTTAAAGTTATTTACTCTTGAATTTTGATCTTCTAGATACTCTGCCTTCCTCTCATCTATCACCTATGGGGGAAAAATGATCAAGAGAACTTGAATAGGCCTTATGACTCAGACCATTAAAGGAAAAGCTTAGTGAAAAGGTTGGAACTTTGTGCTCTAGCAGAAATATGTTTGTTTCTCTCCACCTTTCGTCGGCTGCATATGGGAGAAGTAATGGCAACAAGGAGATTGCTTGCCCTGACAACAGTGAATCAGGACTCACCCAATTGTTGTTGTTCAGAGCAGGAGTTGTACCTTCATAATCTAGCCTTTTGAATGACCCTTAAGAGCAAGGACAGAGCTGACTACATTTTCTGAGAAGATTAAAAATGAAATCTATTATCGGTAAGAGCAGTCAATACCACATAGATCCCCTGTTTCATCAAATGGTTAATAGTTCAGATTTATTACAGATAGTATTAAAACCACCTGCTTCTCCACCTTCTACCATTTTACTACTAATAATAATAGCACTGAATTTGGAAGTCTCTATACAGCAAATTTTTAAAACCTAACTCTTAAAACTATTTTCTTCTCAAATCCTGCCTGAATAATCTCAGCTTACCCCGAAAACACTTTTTTCCACTGTTTCCTCGGTATTCCTCAGGACCTGTTATTATCAATTGACACTTTTTAATACAATGCCTCCAGTGTATATAAGGACCTTTCATATAAGTATACCGATTATCTATTCATTTTATTCATATAAAATTATTTATTGAGCCCCTCTTGTGTGCCAGGCACTCTTCAAGGTGCTGGAGACAGCATCAATCAACAAACAAAATGCTCCTTCTCACGGAGTTTTATAAGCAAATGACTAAGCAAATAAACAAAATAGATAATTTATATTTTAATAAGTAATATGAAAATAATAAAAGATAATAATATAGAGAGTGACTAGGAAGCCATTTTAGACTGAACAGGCAGGTAATTAATCTTCTAATAAAGATCTGAATGAGATGCAGAAATTAGACATGAGAAGATTTCAGAAGAAAATACAAGCATAGGTGCTCCAAATTGGGAATGGATGTAACCAAATTCAGGAACAGAGCCCTGTCATAGAGAGTGGCAGGGACTAACTAGCTCACATAAGAATTAAAGGCAGTAATAAAGAGTTTAGATTTCTTTTCCTAAATTCAGTGGAAGCCAGGGGAGTGATACAACCTGATGTACATTTCTAAAAGATCACTTTTGCTTCTTAGTAGACCTTAGATTGTATAAAAACAAGAATGAAAACCAGGAAATGTAAAGAAGTTATTGGATGGAGCTGGTAGGTCTTTATGAAGCTTTGAACTGAAGTGGTAACAGTAGAGATAGAGAAAAGGGACAGATATTAGACACATGTTACAGGTAGAGACAAGATACTGGATAATGTGTTAGATGTAAGGTGCATGAGTTAAAAAGCAGAATAGGGGATGACTCCCCAGGTTTTGGCTTGAGCAGATAAATGGATGAATGCACCATCTAATTAGATGTAGGAAACTTGAGATGGAAAGATTTGGGTAGGGAATACTGAGTCAGTAGTTAGACACATGTTTATGGAAATTAAAAGCATCCATATGGGTATATATTGAATCCTGAAGATGGAAACCATGTATTTTCACTTTTCTTTGTAATAATTATATTAGAAGGGGAAGTACATGGCAAAAACTAAAGGAAAATCTGATAATGGTCTTCAAAATTTTGTCATTAACACCTTTGAAATCAAATACCTATTTCTCTAGGTGTGTAAACTGGAGGGAAATAAAAATCTCTGGTCACAAGACAATGGCTGTGTCTTTTTATGTTTAGATTCCAAGTATCTTGCACAATTCTTGGGACAAAAATTTTCACACTTATTCATTGAATAAATGATCAGATTTAGCATTACACTACCTAAACATACCCCACAATCCTCCTTCCTTACCCCCAAGGCCTGCTTCTTTCAGCTCTCCTAAACAGGAACCAGGGCACTTTCCTAGATCTCGAAGAGTGATCTCACATTGTGTCACCACCCAACCAGCCTGCCCAACTTAAGCTTGTGAACCCTGACTCCTCTACCTTCAGAGAACATTTAGGGGTGGTCAACATTGTCCACCTGTCTTTAGGAATTGGGCACCCTGATTTGTACATTCACATTCTATTCCAGGAGTTTCCCTGAGCCATCATGTAGTTAGAATTTCAAATGTATTATTACATTCTTGAGGAAGAATTAGGCAGAAGGAGAATGAATGATAGATGGGAAGGGGATGAGAAGTTGGAATTGTGCTCTCTTTGAGACTGGTTCTCAAACCACCTCCTTATGGATTCATGTCTAAGTTATAGAAAGGGCTGTTAGCAGAAACAAACTTAAATAATATTTTTGGTATTTTGTAAATAAAGGCAACGTTCCTTGATTATTTCTAAGCAGTCTTGCCTTTATTTACAAAATATTTTTAGAGATAATCAAACTATTAAAACATTGATGGAGATAATGGAAAGATCATTAACAGGAAGCAAGAACAATGGAAGGAGTTTGAGGTAATGGTGAAGCCTTTTCATCTAGATAATAGAGAGATCTCACAAAAGATATCATACACCAACTGGGGGATGAAAAATAGTAGCTGAGAGAAAAAGTGTGAAAGCATTTATAATACATTATCTAGAATTTGCCAGAAATAGTTAACAATGTGTAAGGCATAGGAGGGAGAAACTAAAAAGCACATTGGAAATAGCCAGAAAATAATTAGAATTATTTTTATGGTTAAGAATCTGTCAAATGGTATCCTGAAGACTTTGATTTCAAATAAATGATTAAAAGTTACAAACCTGGGCCCATAATTTAATCCTATCCTCAATACAAGAAAATACTGATTTCTTGATGATATAATGATGATAATAATAATAATAATCTTGATGATGATAATAGCAATTGTTTGCATTAATAATGATGAAATTACCTGCAGTCCAGAGTTTGCCATAGTATTTGTAATAATATCTATTCCAGAGTAGACACTGTGAATACTGTTTCAACACAGAATCTGAAACACTAAAAACAACCTGGAGACTCTATTAAATCATTTTCAGTCATTGTGATGCTGCCCTTTTTTTACTAAGAGAAAACGCAGGGAGTGAGGGAAAGAAGTTCAAGGTAATCATTTATCTATGAGAATTTCAAACAGGAGGGAAAAAGTG
Organism: Zalophus californianus; assembly: GCF_009762305.2. Classification (NCBI taxonomy): domain Eukaryota; kingdom Metazoa; phylum Chordata; class Mammalia; order Carnivora; family Otariidae; genus Zalophus; species Zalophus californianus. Next base: position 119,992,794 of record NC_045598.1, on the reverse strand, counting down.
GAAAGTAATCAAAAGGCAAAGGTCTCAACTCAATGAAGAGGAGATGGAAAAGAGATGAGTCTCAGAATCATCCAGGCAGTTTTTTCAAATGATACCATTCCCCAATGCCCTCCCAGAAAGATTCTAATATAGACTATGATAAGCTCCAATCCAAAGGTCCAGTTAAGCAGGCGCAAATTGCTATCCTTAACAAATTCCTGTCCAAATGTTATTACTTGAGTAACATATGATGTATCAACCTTTCTACCAAGAATATCGAAAAAAAATAGTAGTTTTTTCATCAAACAGCCATTTGCGCCCCAAGGCATTTGTAAAATTGTGGAGAAGGTACAAGTAGGAAGCAGCTAAGCAAACCCAGGAATCAAATTCAAGACCCACCAGGAAGAAAGACTCATTGGCCACACCACTCACCCAGTTGAAAATCTTGAGGAGGTGCACCCTAGAATCATTGGAAGAACCAGAATTAAACTCAGCCTTACCAAAACTTCAATCCTGGCCTGACTCACAGCCCTAATTGGATTAAGAAGTTATTCAAGCAAAGAAAGAAATGTTCCATATTATCTGGAGCCTTTATTATTATATGTGCCAAAAGACAAGGCTAAATTAATCAAAACCAACAGAAAAAAAAGACAACAGAAACAGGTTTACAGGTGATCTAGATATTGAAGTTGGCAGAAAGAATATTAAAATAACGATGTTTAACATATTAAATAATAGAAAATATGAAAAAATAAAGAGGAGAATTTCAACAGAAAATTGGAAAGAAACAAATGTAGATTAAAAAATTAAAATGTACAATATCTGAAATGGATTTAATAGCAGATTGAAAAGATAATGGCAAAAAAAATTCTGAATTGTTGAAGGAGATCAACCTTTGATTCAAGTTTTAGTATGACAAGTACAAAAAATTCCACTTGACGTACCCTGTAACATGACAAGAGATCGGGTGGGGGGCAGTGAGACAGACAGAATGACAGATACAAAGAAAGAGATGTCTTAAAAGCAGCAAGAGAAAAAAAAATAAAATCTTTTAAAGAGGAAACAGTAAGACAAGGTGCTGACTTCTCAATGGAAATATGGAAATAAAGATGTTTTCAGATAAAATATAAGAGAAGTTTTTGCTAAAAATAGAAGCAAAACTATACAAAAAGAAGGAAAACGATTTAGTTTTTAAAATGCAAAGAAATTAAATATGCTTAATTAAAATAAAAAAATGCTGCTTATGAGAGATACATTTTAAATATAAATCTATTTTAATGCTAATATCAAAGCATATTTTAATACAGAAGACATTTCTAGAGATAAAAAGGAATATTTCATAATAATAAAAGCATCAATTCACCAGAAAATTATACAATCCAAAATTAATACACTTTCAATAACATAAAGAAAATATATGCAACAAAATTGATAAATTGAAAAACAGTATAAAAATTCACAGTCACAGTGACAGACAAAACATTCTCAGTATCTTATAGAGCCAAAAGACAAAGAGATATAAGTGGACAGGAAACTTAATTAACAAATTTAATTGAAATACATAAAACATTGCTTTCACCAACCACAAAATACTTATTTTTTACCTACATATGGAATATTTTCCAAATTAACCATATGCTGCATCATAGAAGAAGCCTTAAGAACTTTGAAGGACTGATTTCATTCAGAGTATGTAAACTGCCATTAGAGGAATTAACCTAGAAATTAATGAGAGAATATAACAAGAAAGTCACCAACTGTTTGCAATTAAGCAGCTAATTTCTAAAGACACAAGTCAAAGAAGAACCACAAGAAAATTAGAAAATATTTTTAACTGAGTGATAATGAAAATATTGCTTGCTGACACTTGTGGAACTCAACTAAAATTCTTGAGCTAAAATTTGTAGTCTTCAAATAATATATTTAGAAAGAAAAAGGCTGAAAAAAATAATCTAAGATTTCATGTTAATAAAAGAAAAGAAAAAAGGCAAAATAAAGTAGAAATAAGAAAGTAATAAAAATAATAGGAAAAATTAATGTAGTAGAAAGACTATACTACAATATAAAAAATGAACAAAGCCAAAAGTTGGCCTTTGAAAAAATTAATTAAATTAATAAGTATTACTGTATTGTCATTTAAACTCACATATTATCAGGAACCAGGACAAACTGGATTACAACAAAACAAAGTAATTTTTAAAAATTTGGTATGGTTTGGTAGAATACAATTTAAATTATATTTAGGTGTGTCATTGTAAAAAAAATATTTTAGTAGTTAGATTTACCCCCAAAATATGTTTTGGGAGGGAAAAGCACATGTCGTCCATTTATGTAAAACAGTGTAAGTTTCTCTGTATTCTACTTCTTGCTCCTAAGCAGCGAAACACTAGTAGGAAAATTACCAATTCAACTAATTGGATCCATTTTTTTAACTCATACTACTTAAATACCACTGGCCCCATGTTATTGCTCTGAAATCCTGTCATTCGTATTGAGTAACTCCCATTGGAGTTCATTCTAAACTATCCCAAGAGTACTGGCTGCCCAGTCCCACATCCATTCATAGTCATTCATAAAATGACCTTCAATTCTAATTTTCTAAGATTTATAACATTTAATATGAACATCTGCAATTTTCTTATTAGTTTCTTTACTTTTCAAAGTTTTGATCTTTGTTGATCAAATACAAGCTCCTTGAAAACAAAGATTACGGTCTTGTCCACTCCTGTCCCTGCAGCATCTAAAACAGTGTCAGAAACAAAACAAACACTTAAATATTTACTAACTGAATATATTTCTTTAATATAAAGAAATAAATAAAGATTTGATTTCCATGATTGAGGGCCAGGTTATTCAAGCAATAACTCCCTCTGAGAACTAAAGTGCAAAATAAAATATTAAAAATTATCTTCTCAAACACATGAAAGAGGTGACAAAAGAGTAAAGTACTAACTGGCCAAAATATAAGGAGAATAGAAACAGAAAAGGGGGGACAGGTGACCGAAATACTGGAGACCACTTTTGTTCTAAAGAATTTGCTGATCCCTGAAAATTTAGGCTTATCTTGGCAACCTCATCAGGTAAGACAGTTAAACATAAAGCTTGGTGGCCACAAGAACCTCTTTATGTTATGTAAGATTTTTAAAAAGTGCTAAATGCTTACAAGGAAGATTTTCCTGGTACTAACTAAAACAGGGTGAAAAAGAAAGAGACGGTAATTTGAGAAGCTGTGGGTGGATTTGCAACCTAGGTTCACATAACCTGAGGGATCCAGGCTCACTCAAGCTATGAACTGGATAAAATGGGCCCAGCAAGCTGTCCAACAACAACAAAAAAACACCACATAAATACTCTTTATTTCCAAAGTTACTTAGGTTTGTACCTTTCCCCCTCAGCCTTCAGTGGTTTGTTTCATACATTTTTTGTATACTTAGATTGTTTTCTTTTTGTCACATTCTGTACCTTATCCTGGGGTCCCCCAACTTCCTATTTTTTTTCAATTTGTGTGCATTAAAGTTCACTCTTTGTACTATAAATTTCTGTGGGTCTTAACAAATGTATAGTGTCATGTGTCCAACATTACAGTATCCTACAAAGTAGTTTTCTCACCCTAAAATATCCCCTATGATTCACTTATTCAACCCCCCCATCTTCCCCTAAATCCTGACAACCACTGTTCTTTTTACAATTTCCATAGTTTTGTTTTTTCCCAAATGTCCTAAAATTATAATCACACTGTATGTAGCCTCTCACACTGACTTCTTTCATTAAGCAATATGCATTTAAGATTCACCCGTGTCTTTTCGTGGCTCAGAAGCTCATTTTTTCAATTATTCACTAATATTTCATTATTTGGATGGACAAAAGTGTGTTTATTTATCCATTTACCCATTTGAGGACAACTTGGTTACTTCCAGTTTTTGGAGATTCTGATTAAAACTGTTATAAACATTCACATGCAGACTTTTTTGTGTGGACATAAGTTTTCAAATCAGTTGGGTAAGTAACTAGAAGTGCAATTGCTGGATCATATGACCAGACTGTATTTAACTTTGTAACAACTACTCAGCTGTCTTCTAAAGTGGCTATCCTGTTTTGCATTCCCAGAAGCAATGAATGAGAGTTGGGTTGCTTTGCATACTCACTAGCAATCAATATTGTCAGATTTCTCTTCTCTTCTCTTTTGTTTTCTTTTTCTTTTTCTTTTTTTAATTTTAGCCATTTTAGTAGGTGTAGAGTGATTGCTCATTGTTATTTTAATTTGCAATTTCCTAATGACAATGATGTTGAGCATCTTTTCACATACTCAACTGCAATCTTTATATCTTCTTTGGTGACTATCTATTCAGATTTTTTATCCATTTTTAATTTTTTTTCCTTAGGGAATTTTAAGAGTTCTTTGCATATGATTGATACAACATACATATCAGTCCTTTAACAGATATTTGATTTGTAAATACTTCCTTTCACTTTGTGACCTATCTTTGGATTCTTTTAATCATGTCTTTGAGGAGAAATTTTTAATTTTAATAAAAACCAACTTATCAATTTAATTTTTGTGGATCATTCTTTTGGTACTATATCTAAAATTCACTGCTAAATCAAGGATTATCTAGATTTTCTCCTACTTTTTTTTCCAGTTTTGTAATTTTCCATTTTACATCCAATTGTTCCAGGACCATTTTCTTTTAAATGATCTTTTCTCCATGAAAATGTTTTTGCTCCTCGGACAAAGATCAATTAACTATGTTACTGTGGGTCTATTTCTGGGCTCTTTATTTTGCGGCAGTCATCTGTTGTCATCTATTGTCAATAGCTGCAAAATAATTTGTTGGGATTTTAATTGAGATTGCATTGAGTCTAAGGTCAATTTGGAAGGAACTAACATTTTAACAGTATAGAATCTTTCCATCATGAACATGGAATATGTTTCATTTAACATATACTTTTAATTGTAGTTCTACAAAGAGAAGACAGGAAGATAAAAAGAGGGAGAGAGAGGAGGAAAGGAAGAGAAGAGAAGGGAAGGGAAAGGAAAGGGAGGAAAAGGGAGGCGAGGGGAGAGAGAAAAGTTAGATAATATTTTAGGAGGTATGGAATGAGACTTTTCCATAATTGATGGAAAACACTAATCCATAGATTCTTCTAAACAAACCCTAGCAATATTTTTTTAAAAAGAAAGCTAATTTTAGATGCATAACAGTGAAATCACCAAAAAATCATGCAAAATATTTTAAACAGTCAGAAAATATTTTTTAATAGCACTGAAAGTACTGACAAGCAAACTGATGGATGCTATTTCAAAGAAAATAACAAATTAAAAATAACAAATTAGCAGAACCAAATCTTTAATGGAATGAAAGATTTCTAGTCCCCCAGTGAAAATATTTTTAAATATATATATATATTTATATATAATATACATGTGTATATATAAATATATGTATAATTGAGGCATTTTCTGATGGAAAAAGTGAGATTGTCACTTGAAGAATCTCAGTAAGGAAAATTCTAAAGAATGTACTATAGGCAGAGGGGGTGATACCATATAAAAAGATTGAAATACAAGGAAAAGTACAGAGCAAAAAATTAATAAATGTGTGACTAAATTTTTTAAATGATGTTACTATAGTGTCTCTCATTTTTATATTAGTTTCCATAAAATACTAAATGCCAAAAGAACTTTTACAAATAAATAAAAGAAAAAAAAGAAAATGGCCAAAAGACTTGAACAGGCACTTCATAAAAGACGATATTCAAATGGCCAATAAACATATAATAGTGTATTCAACTTTATTAGTAATCAGGTAAAGAAAATTAAAATCAAAGTCTGAACAAGACTGGTACTACATGTATACACTGATAATACACGTATATCAGCATAACCACCTTGGAAGACTTCAGCATTATCCAGCAGAGTTGAAGATTTACATTCCCTATGTCCTATCGGTTCTGCACCCATATGAGCAGGAGCAAAGACTCATATGAGCCAGAAGACAGGTACAAGAATTGTCATGATGGCATTGCTATAATAAATACTACAAATAACCCAAATAGCCACCGAAGGTAGAATTTATTGGTCAATTGTGGCACATTCAACAAAGGAACATTATGCGTCAATGCAAATGAATGAACTACAACTTCATTCAACAGAATGAATACATCTCATAAGCATAATGTTGAATGAAGGAAACAAGAAACAAATGAATACATATTATGGTTCCTTTTATACATGGTTCTAAAACAGTCAAAACTAAACCAATAGTTTAGGAATGCTTAAATTGTTGTAAATTGTTGTAAATGTTAAAAGGCCTCTGGAGGGAGAGAGGGACTTATATTTGGGGAAGGGAGGGGGGGATTTCTAGGTGGCACTCAAAGTTCTCTGGAAGTGAGTGGTGTTAACAGGAGTAGTCACGTCATAATTATTCATTAAACAAATCATATATATTTTTCTTTACTTTTTCTATTTTTGTGTATCTTACAATAAAATAAATGGACTGTTTTGTACTTTTAAATGAGATTATTTTACTATTTTTCTGCACATTTCATAATGAAAGAGAGATCTTTGAAGTGGGGAGAGTTGACAGTACTCCTGTACTAAACTTTTAAATAAAAACTTCCAGAACAAATTCACTTTCTCTTTTTATACCTTAAAATTTGTTGTCCTCCTTATACTCCCTTTGATCAATAGAACCTTGCCTGGTTTAACTTTCCCTTCTTGCTCTCATTTCTCTATTTACTCTCATCTTTTAGGGAATTCTCACAGCACTGTTTCTTTTTTTCTTTTTCTGATAATCTTTAAAATACAATCTACAGTGTCAACCTTCATTTCTTCACTTCTGGCCACCCATTAAGCCTCTGCCATCTGGTTTCTGCCTATACCAATCGACTGAGTGCACAATTCTTTCGGAAGCCACGTTCATTAACTTTGTTCAGTATCCCAGGCCCTTGAGTTTTGTGCTGGATTAGCTTGGTTTTATTGTAGTTAAAAAACAAACAAACAAAAAACCTGGAAATGCAAACACAGGCTGATACCATCAGGAGAAAGGATAACGGAACTGGTAGCAAAGATTCGAGGGCAAAGGATAAAAGAATAACGTGTGTATTAAATACAAATAAGGTTTAAAGTGAGACCAAAATGTGAAAGGGAAAGAGACAACAAAACACATATGGAACTAGAGAGGGCTTCAGAAAACGATGGAGGGAAGGAGAAGAGGGGGATTTGATATTGGCCAGCTTGTGCCAAGGGCAGAGTTCTGGACTTTACCCCTTCACATATTTTGCCTCATATAATTCTCACAATAACCTATAGTATGGAGAGCATCATTCCCATGTTATATAAAATGAGACTAAGGCTCAGAAAGGTTAAATATTTCCCAAGATTAATAGTGGAAAAGCATGAGAGTGCCTGGGTGGTTCATTTGGTTAAGTGTCTGACTCTTGGTTTTGGCTCAGGTCATGATCTCATGGGTCATGAGATAGAGCCCCATGTTGGGCTCTGTGCTGAGAACGGAGTCTGCTTGATATTCCCTCTCTCCCTCTCCCTGCTCTAAGTAAATAAATAAATAAATGAATCTTAAAAAACCTTCACTTGTTAAAGAGAGTCCATTAAAATAATAATAATAATAATAATGGAAAAGCATGATAATCACCAAGCCCTTGGTCTTAGTGTCAAGGATTCCCTAGAGGTACAGAAGGGCAGATCAGGATAAAAACCAGAAACAGCAGAGGGAGCTATATATGGCTTCAGTTCTGTTTGTTTTTTTCATCTTTGCTTCACCTAGAACACCTAGCACAATATCTTTCACATAGTAAGTATCAGATGATCTATGAATAAAATTTGCCCAAGGCCACATGGATCAAAAATGTGTTATTCATTATGTATTCAATCAGTCATTACTTAGTAAACATTTATTCAATACTTACTATTTGCCAGATTGTTAACCTTTTAAAGAATTTCATTTCATTAGACATGTGACTGTTAGGAAAGCTTTACATCCTGTGAAAGACAAAAAAATAACATTGATCAGAAATGGATTTTTGATAAATATAGAAAGTACAGATGCATATTTTGCTACCTACTAGAACTACTTCTGACCCTGTGATGAAAAGAATTAAAATACTGTTCAATTTTTATTCTATGAATTTAAGTAACCATGATTTGTATAACTTTAAACTCCTTTGTCTTAAAACAGCTTCCGGGGCACCTGGGTGGCACAGTCCGCTAAGTGTCCAACTCTTGGTTTTGGCTCAAGTCATGGATCTCTGGGTCCTGAGACTGAGCCCCATGTCAGGCTCGCTGCTCAGTGCAGAATCTGCTTGAGATTCTCTCTCCCTCTCTCTCTGCCTCTCGCACTCGTGCTGTCTCTCTCTCTAAAATAAATAAATAAATAAATAAATAAATAAATAAATAAATAAATCTTTAAAAAAATTAAAAAACAAAAACAGCTTCCAACAGAGACTGTGAGGCGGGGCAGTTGAATCTACAATGAAGGCAGCAGAATTTGATGATAAAGGTCGACAGATTTCTGGCTGTTCTGAATTTTAGAAGGAGCTTGTCACCCAGGAGCTGTTCACTCCCAAGGAAGGAACCATCTCTTTGCACTCATAGAAGACTCCTCGCAAACTCCCCAGTGATAAAATCCTTCTGAACAGCTACTTACACACAGCAAAGACTTGTGGATGCAATGAGGAGAAATCTGAGGTAAATGAGAAGGAAGAGCAAAAGGAGATTATTTATGAGAAAAACATCAGACAAATTCCTATAGAAGGGCATCTCAAACTGACCGGTACGCCTCAAAACTGTCAAGATCGTCAACAATAAGGAAAGAGAAACTCTGACAGCCAGGAATAGCCTTAAAAAAAATGATGGCTAAATGGAGTGTGGGATCCTGGATGGGTACTAAACCAGAAGACAAAAAAAAAAATTAAGTGCAGGCTAAGGAAATCTGAATAAATGATGAACTTTAGTTAATAATGTATCAAGGGTGCCTCGGTGGCTCAGTTGGTTAAACATCTGCCTTCAGCTCAGGTTGTGATCTCAGGATCCTAGGATCGAGCCCCGCATCGGGCTCCCTGCTCAGGGGGAAGCCTGCTTCTCCCTCTCGCTCCCTCTGCTCATGCTCTCTCTCTCCCTCTCTCTGTCAAATAAATAAATCAATCTTAAAAAAATTAATAATAATGTATCAATATTGGTTCCTCAAAGGTAATAAATATGCCAGATTAATACAAACTATTAATAAAGAGGAAAGCTGGGTGAAGGTATATGGAAACTCTTCACTATCTCTTAAATTTTTCTGTAAACCTAAACTTGCTAAAAAGTTAAAGTCCTTTTTTTTTTAAAAGAAGATTATTTGTACTGTATTTATATTAGGTGAGATCAAGAACATGGAACCCTGCCATAAATCTAAATTTAGACTATGGTTAAGATTAACTTGTTTAAGAATATTAAAAATCAGAGAAGAAACAAATACTAGAAGGTATCAGAGTAGGGTGATTTGGTTTACTAGTAGTCCTAAAGATGAAAATTTGAGGGGTACTTTTACAAATCATGAGTCACTGAAAAGTAAAATCTAGATTTGAAGAGCAAGAGAGTTATTTACTATTTAGGATTATGTTTGCACCACAATTCTGTTCCATTTATAGGAAAATCGGAAGTATTAAAAACAGAGCCCTTTTCCACCCAGCCAATTGCTTTCTAAATTACATGAGTTATTATGTAAAATGGACTTAATCTTTTATCATCCATTTGAGATATTACCATTCATTTGAGACTGCAGGAGTTATTACATATCTAAAGTGACATTTTTATCTTCAATAAATTCTAATTCAGTTCATATATTAACTGGAGAAACACAATTTTAGTGTGCTTAATCAAAATGCTTTATGGATTCCTCATTCCATACCAGCAATAGTAGGATGCTTTAACAAAAATAATAATTAAAATATTCATTTGAATAACCATAAGGAGGGTTTTCTCTTCAGTCCCTTTAAGGGAACCTGTCAAGTAGACCAAGCTTGTTTGGCAATTCATACTCCCCAAAGGTGTCATCATAATTTGATGATTTAATTATTTTCTTAATTTCCCATTTGCTTCGGATTTCTCTATAGGTATCATTTGCCAATTTGACCTCAAATAACTCATAAATAACTTAGTCTTATAACTCATAAATACACCTTCACTGTCACTCCTATAAAGACATATGTTTTAGTAACCCGATCATTTAATTTTAACATAACTGTGGTGATTAGAATTGCTGTTTCATTTTATATCACAAATTGTTGAAAAAGGTACACCTTTCCATACTTATAAATAGTATTTGCACAATAGCATATTCTGAACTTCTTGTGAAATAAGATACCATATTTGATTTATTTAGATAAGCCTTTAAATTCAGTGTTGGTGCCTATAATTTATTATTATCTTAAGGTATACCTTTGGTTTAAATACAGAGTTTTGTGGGTTTTTCTAGGCTTACATGCCCTTTTTGTAATAATATTCCTTCATTCAAGATTTATAACCTTCCCAATATCACTGACTGTGAGTTTAATGAACTTACATTATTGTGTATATTTTTAAATCTAATTTTCTATCTCATTTTTCAATATCTTCACTTCCATGACCTTACAACCACTAAAAGGTTATTTGTCTCTAAACTAACATGTCCTTTAGGTCAAATTTATAAAGATTTTTTTCAAGTCAAACCTTTGTAGTTGTATGTTTATATTACTCATAAAATTCTACACACACAGAAACAACAGCTTTATCTAAATCTCCTCAAAAGTTGGTTTTACTATTTCTACATTCTTTTCTTGAAAACAGTTCCTACTCCATGAATGGAAAGCACATATTTAACTCTTCTTCTAACTCCAGTAGAGACAATGACCCGCCACCCTCTTCTCCAACAATCCAAATCCTTTAAACAAACTTTGAGCCATTTCTTTCTTTTTTTTTTAAGATTTTATTTATTTATTTATTTTAGAGAGAGAGCGAGGTGGGGGGAGGAGGGAGAGGCAGAGAGAGAGGAAGAGAATCTCAAGCAGACTCCCCGCTGACCATGAAGCCTGATGCCAGGCTCCATCCCATGACGCTGAGATCATGACTGGAGTGGAAATCAAGAGACCAATGCTTACCAACTGAGCCATCCAGGCACCCCTTGAGCCATCTCTTAACCAGAAGAAAATGATTACAAAATATTGAACTTGTTAAAAAAAAAAGTCCTTATTTTTTTCTCTCTTTTTTTTTTCCGTTTTTTTTTCCATATAAACCAAGTGAGGTGAATTTTCATGTTAGTACCCAAACATGGCACCAGGTTTTGTTTTTGTTTTTATCACAGAAATGGCATACATCCATTTTCAACTTTGAGTCTCTTTTTGACTATTAATATCATTTAGGGATACAAATTAAACTTCAAAAAGAATAAGCCTTAAATAATTTAGTCATAGCTTAAGGCAATTCTTTCTAAAGTTTTCACAGAGGATTTCAGGTTATACAGCTGAAATATTTACCGTTAAAACACATTTTGAATGTCCCTGTCCAGAGCCATAAGCTTGATTTTGACAAATACTAGTTCTTAAGTAAAGTAATTTCAGACTTCATGTCTAGCCACCCTTCAATTTTTTAATACTCTCAGGATGTCTGGGCCCAATAATCTTTTAAACTTCAAATACAGGTTTTAGCTACTCTCTATTGCATTAATCACTCATTTGAAGTATTTTAACAAGTAAGGAAATAAATCAGCATGAAGTGGGATAAGCTAAAATCTTGCTACAGAGTTAATAGAAACCTGCACGCAATTTGGGGAAAATCTGCACAGACCTAAATTTGTTGATTATAGGATAAACTGGAGCATAGAAAAAAAGCACACTGGTAAGAGAAAGGAAGGAATATGAAAGCAAAATGTATTTTTTATTTCTTTCTATAACATTTTATAAAACGAATTGGTCTAAAATGTGATATTTTAATGTAGAAACTACTATACCCCATCTACGTCATGCAGAAGACTTATTTATAAAGAGTATATAATATATTTACCGACATGTAGTTAGAATATAAGCCACCTATTCATTATGTGTTTGACCATATCACCGTGATTCGTCTTCTGCCATTGACACTTCACTGTTCCAAGACCTTGAGAGGGAACTAAAAAGAAACAAGGGGTTATCTTAAATCTTAAAGAGTACAATTCAATCTTAAAGAGTACAATTTTCAGGATGAGCATCCTTTCCTTCCTTACATAAATTTCATACTATCATAAATTTTATTCTCATTATATAAACTAAAGAGGTTGGAGATGAATCTCACATTTTTATATTAATGAGAAATCACAGTAGAATGTTAACCGAATTATCGCTAAACTTGCATCTAATTTTAAGTGATGGTTTATAAGCTAAATAAATTTTTCTGGGTCAATTACTTCTGTGCTCAGTAAAAATAAAACTCTAGCCAATGGTAAAAGTTGAAATTAAAGAATGAGAAAAAGCGAGAAACTCTCTGTATGATTAGTTGCCTGCTTGGGGATTTCTGAAAGAACAAATTTATGGAGTTAATGTAATGAGCTAGTCTGAGATCTCTTCCAAGAACATCAGCTTGTCTAATTAGGTTTTTGGACAATTTGCCAACCATAAATAAGTTACAGGAAAAGTTTCTAGTTTCTGTGAGTAATATATTTTCCTATCACTCCATTTCATAAAATTTGGCCTTTTTTCAAATCCTTCATTTATTCTTTAATATTTGTAACCGATGGTTACTCTTTTATTGATGATGGCCTGATCCTGCTACTTCCAAATAAATTGCCTGTTGACTGATAACCTTCTGAGGAAGGACCTCCTTTAAAATAGTTTTGGGTTTAGCATGTATTTTCCTTTCTGGCTTTCTAGCAGCCAGTACAATCTAATACTGTGGGTCATTTTAATGACTCAAACTTTTATAAACGCTTAGAACCTGTGTTCGTCTTAATGGTTAACAATTAATCAAAAAATGTGGCAGAAAATTGGTGAATATTATGTAATGTACCTTATTTAACTCAGCTTACAGCATTCTTACAGTTTAATTATGCCCTGTATAGTTGCAATATGCTTCCCAAATGGCCCAGAAGCAGTAAGCATATGGTGAACTACAAACCCAAATTTGTCACTTTATTTTGATATTAAGGATATCAAATATAAGTTATGATGGGAATGAGCTATTGTGTGTATTTTTTTTATTTTTTATTGTTATGTTAATCACCATACATCATTAGTTTTTGATATAGTGTTCCATGATTCATTGTTTGTGCATAACACCCAGTGCTCCACGCAGAACGTGCCCTCCTTAATACCCATCACCGGGCTAACCCATCCCCCCACCCCCCTCCCCTCTAGAACCCTCAGTTTGTTTTTCAGAGTCCATCATCTCTCATGGTTTGTCTCCCCCTCCGATTTACCCCCCTTCATTCTTCCCCTCCTGCTATCTTCTTCTTCTTTTTTTTTTCTTAACATATATTGCATTATTTGTTTCATAGGTACAGATCTGTGATTCAACAGTCTAGCACAATTCACCGTGCTCACCATAGCACATACCCTCCCCAATGTCTATCACCCAGCCACCCCATCCTGAGCTATTGTGTCTATTAACACTGAGTAGTGATGGTAGAGATTGGGTTTTTCTGACCCTACTCTTGTTGCAGAGGGTCATTTTAGCTTATGTACATTTAAAAATCAAAAAGCCTTTCAATTTATCATAATCATAATTGATAGGTGGCATTCTGCTAAATACTGTTCAGAAGATCTCCTGGTCCTTTACTCTCAGATAATAAACAAAACAGTTCTGAGGTTATTATTTCCCCTTTTGACCAGGGGGCCAATGGTGCTTCAATATAATTTAGCATCAGTTTTGACCAACCTCTCTCTTCTAAATAAATGACCTATGGTCTTTTTTCCCCCTTTATTTGTTCCCAATTTTATTGAGATATAATTGACATATTTTTAACATTGTATCAGCTCAAGGTGAACACTATCACGATTTGATATATGTATATAATGCAAAATGATTACCACAGTAAGTTGAGTTAATATCCATCACCTCACATAGTTACAATTTTTTGTGATGAGAAATTTTAAGATCTACTCTTTCTCAGCAACTTTCAAATATATAATACAGTATTATTATTATGAATCACCATGCTGTACATTACATCCCAGAACTTATTAATCTTACAACTGGAAGTTTGTAACTTTTTACCCTTTTCACCCTCTACCCTTCCTCCTGCCCCCTTTGGTAACCACCAATCTATTCTCTGTTTCTATGAGTTCAGGTTTTTTAGATTCCACATATAAGTAAGATATCATGGAGTATTTGTCTTTTACTATCTGACTTATTTCACTCAGCATCATGCCCTCAAGGTCCAACCATGTTGTCACAAACAGTAGAATTTCCTTCTTTTTCCTGGCCAAATAATATCCCAGTGTATCTATGTTCCACCTTTTCTTTATCCATCAATCCATCAGTGGTAGCTTGGGTTGTCTCCATGTCTTGGCTGCTGTAAAAAATGCTACGGTGAACGTGGAAGGACAGATACCTCTTCAAAACAGTGTTTGCATTTCCTTCCAATATATATCCAAAAGTGGGATTGCTGGATCATATGGCAGTTCTATTTTTAATTTCTCAAGGAACCTCTATACTGTATTACATCCCCCCTAACAGTGCACAAGGCTTTCCTTTTCTCCACATCTCTCTGTGAGGTAATTTTAATTTTAACTTCACGAGGTGGTAAAAATGTGGTGGCATAAACCTTTCTTGTAAGTTGCTGTTAAACCACACGACAGACCTTTTTTTGACCTGTCCTACCACACAGCACACATGGGTGAAAGAAAGGAGAGAATAGGCTTCTCAGATGGTCTGTACTAATGAAGAAGGCAAGAAAGGTTTGTCCACAGCAGGCTCCAGGATGTCCGGCTTAGCTCCAGCCGACTCTAAAGAAAATAGAAAAATTGTAATTCACATTGTAATTGATTGTATTTAGAAATAAACTTAATGTTCAGGCCACGAGGATTTAATGGGTGAGTAGCTATCTAAAGGCAGATTACAACAGAGTTCTAACCTGACCATCGGTCACCCTCATATGAGCAAAGGACACTTCCAGTGTAGAAATACAGGCAATAATTGTGTCTTGTTTTGTGCTGTTGGGTTTTCAGTAATGTGGAAGACAGTGCTAACAGTCAAAAAGTCAATTCTCTCTTTCACCTATTTACCTGTTGTCTTTGAACTGGGCTTCTTATGATAAAACAGGTGGACAATGTGATTAATTGTGGGAAAGAAACCAGCAAAAGAGGTTGATTTTCTGGAACCTAAAACCATTTTCTGAGGACCCCCCTGAAGGCCCCTTTCCTGTATGGCTCTAGTGTCCTCAGTGCTCTTCAGCGATACAAACCATAGCTGTTCCATCATGGAGTCACCCATCCCAGTCTCCCCCTCACTCTCTTGCTATGTTAATAGTTCCCCTGAAATCCTATCACTTTGTTGGAGGATT
The DNA here is from genome assembly GCF_009762305.2 of Zalophus californianus. NCBI lineage: Eukaryota > Metazoa > Chordata > Mammalia > Carnivora > Otariidae > Zalophus > Zalophus californianus. The sequence continues at coordinate 119,977,306 of NC_045598.1, read as the reverse complement.
GATGTAAGTCTCCAGCAATTAACATAATTACAAGTCTGATGATCTTCTAATTGCATTATGAGTATTTGGTTATTCACTACACAAACGAGAGGAAATTAAAGAGGAGCAAAATCCTGTGGTGTGGGCGTCGAGCTTTCTAAAACAGTTATGAGCATTTAAATGAAAAGCGATAACCCAAAGGTGAAGGCTATTTTACATTTCTCTTGGCTAACAACTGATACATTTCATTTTGGAGACAGGTACTACCTTTTTTCTTGTTTTTTTTTTTTTCTCCTTTTTTTTTGTTTGCTTGCTTTTTGTTTTGATTCATGGCACCCAAAACTCCCTCAATGTTTTAAAAATTCTCTCCAAAATACCAGAAGCATAAAATAAACTGCAACAATTCCGTGTGGTCTGTGTTGGTTCATGTAATGAGACCAGAATAAATAAATAAATAAATAAATAAATAAATAAATAAATAAAATGTTAAAAATAGTCTAAGACATGGAAGCTGTAACTAAAACATTAATAATTTGTTTAAAATCATCATCATCATCATTATCATCATCATCACCATCCTGGGAACATTCTTTGTAATAAAGAAAATAAAGCATTGAATCCTAAGGTGTGTGGTCTTTATCGATTGTGCTACAGTATCAGACTTGGAAAATTAAATTTGTCATTAGATAAAAACAGAAGGATCTATGATTGGGTAAACTATGGCAGAAGAAGTGGAGTCTCTCTTCTCTTAAGTATCCCTCTGTGTCAGTCTCCCTCACTTTAGTTCTTGCTGCCCCGCCTCTGCTTGACCCTCCAGGGAATAACACCCCTTTTAATACTATGACCGTACCTGGTAACACATGTGAAGACAAACCAGCCAAAGAGGACACTGTTCAAGTAATTAAACAAAGGGGCCACTAGACAGGGGTAGCTCTAATGCCTTGGCAGACTACAGAAACAATCAGAAACCTAAGCCAGGATCAGTTCCTCCAAATGCTTCAAAGATGGGAAAGGAAACCTAAAACCAACCAATCATAAGCAGCCAACTAGTCTTTCCCAAATAAGGCAGCTTAAGTGTTAGCCAATCAAATTTCTTTTCCTTGCCTCTGTCTTTCCTCAACTCCTGTTGGCTCCATAAAAACCTTTCCCCAACACCTGTTGGCTGAGGCTTCAAATCACTTTCCCTTTGGTTCTACCCTCAGTTTCCAGCCGATGCTCGTTGAAATACACTCTTCCAAATTTCAATGTACCTCAGTTTATCTTTTAATTAACACAAAACACACACTTTTCCTTGGTTCCTCATTGCATATTTGGGACCAGCTGACATTTTCTTTTCTTTTTTTTTAAGATTTTATTTGACACACAGAGAGAGAGAGAGAGAGAGAGAGAGCACATGCACACAAGCAGGGGAGCCACAGAGGGAGAAGCAGGCTCCCGGCTGAGCAGGGAGCCTGATGCGGGGCTCGATCCCAGGGTCCTGGAATCATGACCTGAGCTGGAGGTAGGCACTTAACCGACTGACCCACCCAGGCATCCCAGCTGACATTTTCAAAGAGAAATTTATTAAGTCCTAAGATAGAACAAAGTGAAAATAATTAAAGGAGGAAAAAAACAACATAAAAATAGCCAAGTTTCCAATATATAGGTACTCCAAGTCTATAGGAATTCCCCAAGCACTATTCCAGTCTCCTTGACGAATGGCTATTTGTAGCCCCCTACAAGGTATATGTCACATTATTTCCCCTGCCACAAACACGTTATTTTTAGTATCTCAGTATTTTTCAAGTTAGGAACCACACTCAGGTTTCCCAACCCATCTTGGGTTCTAACAGTGAGAAGGACAAACTATTTCCATGGCCTTTTGGCAGGACTGGATGATTACAACAATGGTCTCCATCAGCACATCCAGGAAAACCCGGCTTGCTAACCTCCCTGCTTGTAATAGGATATGATGTTGTCCTATCCGGTCAGGGATAGGAACACCAAAAATTTGTCTGTAAGTAGCTTTTACTCAAGAATCCCTAACTTTTTCTAATACCCAGCCCAGAAGGGTAGGAGTTTGCAAGAAAGGATTTATGCTTAGAGTAAGGTCCTCGCTGACAGCTGAAATGTTCTTGCCTATTCACAATTCATCTTCTTGCCTGAATGTGAGAAACCATACATTGGTGATTCTACCAATGTAGCAAAAGCATATTTAGCACATTTTGTTAAAACTGTAGCCCAAATAAAACTTTCTCCTGCTTAAATAAGGCATCTTAGCTGCTAAATTATTCCTCATATGTAGCAGTAACATCCTTGTACTCTGAACCCCCAAGGCACTTTGATCATCTGTTCACTTAACTGTCATTCATTCATTCAGTTAAGATCTATTTAGTGAGCATCTACTGCATGTTTGACCAAACCAGATGTAGGCTTGCCCTCCTGGAGCGTACTGTCAAATAAGAGACACTCACAGAGCTGTGTGAAGGTAGTGGAAGTGTACAAGGTTCTATAGGAGCTCATAAAAAGGGGCAACATTTGAAAGATTTGAATTTTAGTAGGAAAGAGCAAGCCAGGCAAAGTTGAGTGGAGAGTGGGGCAAGGTCAACACAAGAAACACAAGTGTGCCAAATAAGAAATACAAGGGAACATCGTATGCAAAGGAAAAAGGACAAGTGACTATGGAGTGTTTAGCAAACAAAATGACTTGCTCTGGTGGCTGGAACATTACGTGTGAAGGAGGGAGTGTTTTTACAACTGATAAAATATTTGGTAAATCAAAATTGCCATTGCTCATTTAATACTTGTCCTGGACTACAAGGTCTATAAGTGTATTTGTGGTATTTATCCTGGTCATCATTCAGACCTCTGCACACAGCATCATCTGGTATATCTGAGGTGCGCTTAGTAAATACTCATATAATGTAACCGAATTGAGATGAGGTTCAGGACTGACCGGGAAGCAGGGCCTGACATGAATTACATGCCATGTGAAAGGGTTTGAACATTATCTCGAGCACAAGGAAAGATTATGTAAAGGATTTCAACATGAGGAGAACATAATCACTCTTGAATTCTGGAAATGCAGTTTATACATTTATTTAAGAAACAGTGATTGTGACGGGAGGGGGCTGGGGGGGATGGGGTAACCGGTGATGGCTATTAAGGAGGGCACGTGTGCCGATGAGCTGTGGGTGTTATATGCAATTGATGAATCATTGAACACTATATCCAAAAACTAATGGTGTAATATATGTTGGTTATTTGAGCATAAAAAAAAAGAGAGAAACAGTGATTGAGTTTCAGTCAACGTGATTGCTTCTGGAAACACAAGGGTAAGCAAAACCAGATATAGCCTCAGCTTTCCTATGGCTTAGCATCTTAGCCTTCCCCTAACCCATCCTCAGAGTCCCTTCTACTCCAATCCATCTGTCAACTTTGTTGAGAGTATTTGTTGAGAGTATTCATGAGTTAAACGCTATGAAGAAAGAGACAGTGTCCACTCAGATAATGTTGCAGGGGAACCTGAACTAGATTGCTGGGTCAAGAGAATTTTTCCTGAGGAGATGACACTTCAGGTGGGGTGTGTAATACAGGAGGGAATCCTGGGAAGTGTGTGTGGGAGGAGATGAGTGTGTGAAGAAGACCATTCCAGACTGAGCGGATGTGCCTGGAAGGAATTTAGAACCTGTGAAGAATAGAAAGAAGGCTGGCAAGATGGAAACACAGGTGGCAAGGGAGAGCAGGGGAGATTGGAGGAAAAGAGGAAGTTCAGGCTAGATCATTCATGGCCTTGGAGCCATGGTAAGGACTCTATTCTTTAGCCTCAAAGCAATGGAAGAATATAGTCAGAATGTTTGAAAATATGTACTGCAGTGTGGAAAACAAGATTTGGCTGGAGGAGCGGCAGTGGCCATGGAGAGGCTAATTAGAGACCATTAATTAGAGTTTGCAGGAAATTTGGGGTTATATTCTGGATCAAGAGAGTGGCAATGGTGATGCAGATGGGTTAATGGATAAATAGATATTTGACAGGTAGCATCTGCAAGACTTGGTAGTGGGTTAAACATTGAAAAGATACTGAAAGAGTAAGAAATAACAAAGATAACTCCAGGGTTTCTGGCTCAAGGCTTGAACAAGAGAAAAAGAGAAGCTCATGATTCAAATTCTCATCTGCTGCTCTTGGGCAACTTTGGAGATATTGAGACCTTCATGAAGAAATACTTAGAAAGTGGGTGAACAGCTCGATCTGGACCACAGAGGAGAAATCTAGAGAATCGGAATAAGCATGATCTGCTGATGGATCTGGAAGAAAAAAGAAGGCAGGCCTGTGATTCCCTTGGGAGAAAGAATTAAGGGAGAACAGAATTAAGAGGGGAAATCTGTGGAGGAAGATTCGCCTGCAAAGGGAAAAGAGGAGCGTGTTCAGAAGGAAGGACAGATGGATTGGAGTAGAAGGGACTCTGGGGATGGGTTAGGGGAAGGCTAAGGCAAGCCTCAGTTCAACAAGCCAACAGAGATACAGGTTGACTTGAGTGAAGATAAGGTCTACGGGGATAGAGGAAGATGGAAGGACTGCTAGAGATCCTTAGTACGCGGTTTAGGTAACTGGGTAAATCCATAGAGACAGGAAACGGGGATAGGCTTTGTGGGGTTTTGCGGGGGAAAGAGAGGCAAAAATAGGAGTTCACTTTAGAATTTGGCAAGAAGAGTCACGCTCAAAAACTTGTCAAGGATAGTGCCGGTGAGGGGGTAGGAATATTAGCCTGACTGAAGAGGGTTAACATTTAAACTTATGTTATAGTTATTGAAATACATTCCCTAATTGTCCCTACTAGATTGTAAGTCCTTCAGAGAAGGAAGCAGGGCAAGATGGTAGGATGGACAGAAGAAGAAAGATAACTTGAGCTAGTAATTCACACCCAAGGGGAAATAGTTAATAATTACTAAAATAAAATCTAACTAATAACAAAAGATGCAAGTTAAAACAATGACATACCTGTATTGGGCAGAAAATAAAAACAAAAGCAAGGCTATTGCAGCTTGTTCACTATTCGGAGTAAACGTTTTCACAACGAAAATATGTGTAATATAAATTTTTAAATTGAATTAGATGCCTCCTAAATGTCCAGAAATACCAAAATGCACACCTTCTAGAATATGATGCAATCGTGTGAAGTAATAATTATAAAAATTATTCACAAGTTTAAATCAAGTTATCATCTAAGCCGAAGCAAAATAAGAGCAACAAAAAATGACTTTTATTCTATGGTTATAGAAATAATCATGCACACAATTGAGTCTTTGTTCTACCTTGGGCATTCTGAGTGGACCTAACTTTCCTGGCTACTCGTAAGGGACAAGAAGACCCATCTCACAAACAGACTTCTACAGTTTCTCCCGTACCAGTCGCCAACATTTGCTGTTCCAAGTTTCCTCCCAGAGAGCCATGCTGACAGAACAGGAGAGAGAGCGTGGATTTGCAACCCTGTGCTTTGGAATTCACAGTGACTCCCAGCGAAATCAGTGGAAGAAAGAACTGCTGTCCTCAGAAGATTTCTTATAATTTCACCTCCAAACCCATTTTTCATGAGCTCGTCCTTGGACTGCAGCACCAACCTCTCTCAGATGACTCCCCTGACTTTCTCAAGGCAGAACTAACTAGTCACAAGTTATTCTTTCCTTTCCTGTTTGCTTCTTATGTAAGGTAGAAGTTTGAAGCAGGGAGGATTGTCAAGGAGAAGGGCCCTCTTTCCAAGGCCATCATGTGAGGCATTTGAAGGTCAAACTTTCGAAAGACTTTAACTCTACCTGGTTACTTTAACAACTGTGTTCTTAGCTCCCCTTATTCTCGCATTAAATATATATACATATACACACACATATATATATATATGTGTGTATATATATGTATATATGTATATATATAAAAAATATCTCTCAGTTCAGCCAGGTCCATTCCGGTGCTCTGTCTGTTACTTAACAAAGTCTTGCAGACGACTACACCTTTTCCTGAATTTACTAGCAACACATTTTACTTCTTATACCTGACTTTGATAACTTTCTATACTTCTATAAATAAATAATATCTCAGAATACCACCTCTAGCCTAATAGTGATTACTCCTCAGCTATAAGCAGTCTAGAAGGTAAAATTTTATTTTAATTTTTTAAAGATTTTATTTATTTATTTGAGAAAGAGAGAGAGAGCACATGCTCATGAGAGACCACAAGCAGGGGGGAGGGGAGGAGGGAGATGGACAAGCAGACTCCCCACTGAGCAGGGAGCCAAACACAGGGCTCCACCCCAAGACCCCGGGATCATGACCTGAGCTGAAAGCAGACACTTAACCTACTGAGCCACCCAGGTGCCCTAAAAGGTAAAATTTTAAAAATTATTTTACTAGGATAGGTCAAAGGAGATTATTTTCAGGGCGCCTGGGTGGCTGAGGCAGTTAAGCGTCTGCCTTTGGCTCAGGTCATGAGTCCAGGGTCCTGGGCTTCTCCCTCTCCTTCTCCCCCTCACCTTGCTAGTCCTCCCTCTCTTGCTCTCTCTCAAATAGATAAATACTAATAATAAAAAATCCTCAAGGAGATTATTTCATTTTAAAATTCTATGTTGTTTTAATTTTATTTTTGTGCAAGAATACAATTTTTTAAATTAACATTTTTAAAATTAGTATAAATACTTTTAATTAATAACAGTTTCTCAGACAAGAGTTTGAAATCTTCCCAGTGACTTCTCAGGTTGGGAGGGACAAATGAAAACATAAATATGGGTAAATGCTCTGCAAATGGCAAGCCACCTCACAAATGAAGCAGATTATCATTTTAAAAATCTCTACATTTGTTAGAACACCTGATGTGGTAACTTGGACAATCTAGACTCTAAATTATTGCTTATGGAACAAACTATTTAATATATAGCTGGGTTTATGCAGCCAAAGGTTCTTATAGTTTCATACAGCACTTTATGCATTTATTATAAAATGAAATTTATAATTTCTGGGAAAATAAAAGTAATAAATTTTTCCATTGTAGATGAAATGATTAAGCCATGATACCAAAGGTGGAAAGCAAAAGAGACCTCATTTATTAATTTTCCAGGGGAAGTGGTTTTATTTTATAATGTTTAGTGGAAGATTTACCATGCATTATAGCCTAGTTTTGTTTTTAATAGATTTTATTTTTTAGAGCCGTTTTAAGTTCACAATGAAATTGAGCGGAAGATACAAAGATTTCCTGTATACGTCCAGCCACCACACACACCATCTCCCCAACTAGCGACATCTCACCCCAGAGTGGCCTATTTGAGACAATTAATGAACCTGCACTAACATATCATTAACACCCAAAGTCCAGAGTTTACATCAGGGTTCACTCTTGGTGCTGTACATACTATGGGTTTTGACAAATGTATAATGGCCCGTATCCATCATCATATTATCATTTAGAGTAGTCTCCCCACCCTAAAACTCCTCTGTGTTCTGCCTATTCATCCTTCCCTCCTCCCAAATCCTGGCAACCACTGTCATTTAGCCAAACTTTTATAATAGTAACACAACTTCTACAAAAGTGCCTTTTGATGCTGTCTTTATTGGTTACATAAACTTCTATGCAGCTCTCTCTCTCCCACCACCACCATTCCCCACCTTTTTTTTTTTTTTTTTTACATTATCTGTTGTAGAACATTGTTTTCAGAAATAAAAACCTATAAGCATTTATGCAGGAGAGTTCCTTAAAATTTTAAATGTAAATAACAGTGATGCAATTATTCATTGGGAAAATATGAATGGGACTCCACTGGGAAGTAAGCTGTGGAGATAGAGTGATGAACAAGACAGGTACAACTCCATGTCCTTGTGTTACTCACATTCTATCAATAATATCTGATACACCAAGGTTCTGGGTGTGGAGTGGGCTGAGACCTATTTGCAGCTCCTGATCCTGTTTCTTGTACCTAGCAAATGAGAAAACAGTAAGATAGGGTGATAAATATAAGATTCTTAGTCCAAAAATTCTACCCACAGTCATCTCTGCATGGCTTCCTGGAGTGTGAACATTTTCGTTGTTACTGCTCTGATGAAGGAATGTCACAATTAGAACTGGTGTTTCAAAGAAGTTAGGGCTAATGTGATTTTGTTTTCCTTAAATTATTATTTTTTTAAAGATTTTATTTATTTATTTGAGAGAGAGAGAAAGTGAGAGAGGGAGAGAGAGCACAAGCAGGGGGAGCAGCAGTCCGAGAGAGAGGGAGAAGCAGGCTCCCCGCTGAGCAGGGAGCGTGATGTGGGACTCCATCCCAGGACCCTGGGATCATGGCCTGAGCCAAAGGCAGACGCTTGGCCAACTGAGCCACCCAGGTGCCCCTGTTTTCCTTAAATTATTTATCTATAGATTCCAAGTAGAAATTTCTAATGTAGGTGTCTGTAGAAACAGAGAGAACTGTGTTTTCTCTTTATTGTAGTCTCCATGGCAGTTGGAATAAAAAGAAGAGTTATCATATATGGGGTATAGGCTAAATGCTTCATATGTACATATATACTATCTTACCACATCCTTATAAAATAAGTATTATTGGCCACATTTTACCCCCCTCCAAATACCATGCTGAATCATAGCGTATTTATTTAGCATCAACATTGGCAAAAATGTGACAATTCTGAGATGATCAAAAAATTATGAGATGCTATTTTCAAATCTAACAATGAGCAAGATCTCAGCAGTAGTTACCACAAACATAAGTTAGAAGTAAATTTACTAGTCTTTCTCTCAATTCTTCATTCTGTTATTTTATCAAGGAACTATCGAATGCCCCACTCTTTACCAAACCCAGTGCTCATTTTAGGAAATGTCGTGGTTAATAAGACATAATCCCTGCCTTCCAAGAGTGCTGTTTAGTGCTCAAAGGCAAGAAGTAAATAGGCAATTAAAATAATGTTTACTAATCGCTAAGCTATGGGTATTTACAGGGTAGCCAGAGAACAGAGATGCATACTAAATAGATATTTTCTGTATACTCCCTCCAACCTCCACACAAATTGTTGAATTCCCCTATGTCCCTCCGAATATGATGTTGGAAGCTATTATGAAAATCTCTGATAGCTATTTTTAATTTTTTTACCATTGCTGGCTGAACCTAAACAGAGGTTATCAAAGCTACCGATTTAGTACCTTCAACTCAACATGAGAGTTGAGTTGAGTCTAGAAGAACATGGGGAAAATAAAAATTAGGCTGGAGAATGAAGGAGAACACAAGACTTCTTTTAATTAACATGCAAAGGCGCTCTGTGGCCACATTGATCATTTCCAAGAAAACGCCTGCCAAACACCCAAGGCTGAAAAAATAGTTTGTAAGTCGTCGTATCAACTAAAAAGTGGTGTTCCATGAAAAAAGTGGTTAGTTCTGTTTGCAACAAAAACAATCACAAAGATGTTTTTCTTTGGAGGCAACCATAATATGTCTGTATGCAGTGCAAGTGCTTTCTTTATACCATTTTTTATATAATTTCATCACTTAGAATATAAAAAAGGTGTGTACTCAAGGATTGAGGTTTTGTAAAAATAATTATTTTTACTGCCTAAGGATGGACATTCTTTTTTTCCTTGAATGTGTCTTTTTATTTTAGTATTAAAAATTTTTAATTAATAAGTGGTAAAATTGAATTTATCTCTTCGTGTACAGTCCTATGAGTATAGATCCATATAACCTGTATTACGGCTAGGATACAAGGGTTGCCTGGGTGACTCAGTCGGTTAAGCCTCTGCCTTTGGCTCAGGTCATGATCCTGATCGAGTCTCGCATTGGGCTCCTTGCTCCGTGGGGAGCCTGCTTCTCCCTCTGCCTCTGCCCCTCTCCCCATTTGTGCACTCGCCTACTCTCTCTCCTTCTCTAACAAATAAATAAATAAAATCTCTAAAAAAAAAAAAAAAACAATTAGGATACAGAATAGTTCTCTTACCCTGCAACATTTCTTAGTGCTACCCCTTTGTAATCAAAACCCACCCCCACCTCCAATCTTTGGCAACCACTGATCTCTTCTTTGTGATTATCATGTAATCATTTTCATAAATGAAATACATTAGCATGTGACCTTTTGAGACTAGTTCTTTTACCCAGTATATATACTACCTTCTGAGATTCATCCAAGTTGTTGCCTGTGCCAATAGTTTGTTTGGCTAGGGAGTTTTCCTTTTTATGAATGAAACATATTTTGTTCAACCATTTACCCGTGGAAGAACACTTAGGTTCTTTCTGGTTGGGGTAAGTCTGAATACAACAGCTCTAAATATTAATATAAAGACTTCTGTGGGAACATTTTCATTTCTTTGGGGTAAATACTTAAGACTGAGATTGCTGGGTCATATGGTAAGTCTATGTTTCCCTCTATAAGAAACTGTCAAACTGTTTTCCAGAGAATCTGTCCCATTTTTGCATTCCTATCAGCCATATATGAAAGTTCTAATTGCCCTTCATCCTAGCCAACACTTGATGTTGTCATTATTTTTTATTTTAGCCATTCTAATAGGTGTGTAGTAGTATCTCATCCTGGTTTTCACGTGCATTTCTCTCGTAACAAATAATTTTGAACATCTGTTCATGTCGTTACTTAACCTTCTCTTATCCTCTGATGAAGTGTTGAAGTCTTTTGCCTATTTTTAAATTGGGTTGTTTGATTTTCTACTGTTGAATTTTGAGAGATCCTTATACATTCTAGATACAAGTACTTTGTTGTTTGATTTTCTACTGTTGAATTTTGAGAGATCCTTATACATTCTAGATACAGGTACTTTGTCGAATATATGATTTTCAAGTATTTTCTCCAGTCAGTAGCTTGTCTTTTCATTCTTTTAACAGTATTTTTCACAAAGTAAAAGTTTTTTAATCTTGATGAAGTCCAATTATCATTTTTTTCTTTTATGGGTTGGGCTTTTGGTGCCATGTTCAAGAATACTTTGTCTAGTCTCAATACTGAAGATTTTCTCCTATATTTTCATATAAGAGTTTTATAGTTGTATGTTTTACATTTATATTTATAATCCATTTTGAGTTAATTTTTGTGTAATGTATAAAGTTTAGGTGGACATTCATTTTTTGCATATGATTATCTAATTATTCCAGTATGATTGTTGAAAAGACCATCTTTCTATATAAGGATATTCGGTCTTTTGCAAGTGCATGGTGGTAAGGAATATAATGATTTCTAGTATACTTTGGTGCCACAGCCTTGATTCATGCTAAAGTTTTAGCAGTTTTAACCATTTTGTTTCTCACCAATCATTACTTTAGTACCATCAGTGCAAATTTTAACAAAGTGTAAAAGGCAGATGATGACTCAAGGGAATCTATAGGCTTCATTTTGAAAAACGCTACATCAGAGCAATTTATCCTATTCTCCTCCTACTCATTGTTATTCCCTCACATTCTCCACTTTTTGCTAACTCTTTTATATTCTTTAGTTCTTGGACCCATAAAACACAGTAAATATTTTTCCTGCGTGCTCCTATAACACATTGTACAATGTAAAAGATATTTAAAAAGAATGAGATGCTGCTATTTTCAAATCTAACAATGATCAAGATATCAGCAATAGAAACCACAAACATAAATTAGAAGTAAATTTACTCATTACATCAAGTGCCCTCCTTCACTGAGCACTAGGTATTATATGCAACTGATGAATCACTAAACTCTACCCCTGAAGCTAATAATACAGTATATGTTACCTAAATTGAATTTAAATAAAAAATTTTTAAGAAGAAGTAAATTTACTAGTTCTTCTCTGACTTACCTCTTCATTCCATTTTTTTTTTTTAGCAAATAAGTATTTGATACTGTGTGCCAAACCCAATTCTAAGTTTCAGAAATGTCATAATTAGTTGGACCTCATCAAACAAATAGACCTTACTCTATGAAAGACCTTGTAAAGAGGATAAAAAAACAAGTTTAAGACTGGGAGAAAACATTTGCAAACCACATATCTAAAATAGGACAGAAATTTAGAATATATAAAGAACTTCTAAAATTCAACAGTTTTTTTAAAGGAATACAAATGAAAATGAGCCAAAGGTATGAACAAACATTTCACCAAAGAGGATATACCAACTGGCAAATAAGCACATGAAAAACATTTTAACTTTATTAGCCTTAGGAAAATGCAAAATAAAACTACAACGAGCTATCACTACACATTTATCAGAATGGCCATAGTAAAATGCAGTGACAACACAAAATGTAACTGAGCATGCAAAGAAACTGAATCATTCATACATTGCTGGTGAGAATGCAAAATGGCACAAATCATTCTGGAAAAAGTTTGACAGTTTATTATAAATCTAAACATGCACCTGCCCTATAGCCCAGCAAATTCACTCTTGGTAATTTATTCCAGAAAAATGAAAAGTTATGTTCATACAAAAACTTATACACAAATTTCCATAGAAAATTCATTTACAATAGCCCCAAGCTGGAAATAACCCAAATGTCTTTCAATGGCTGGATGGTGAAACAAACTAGTATATCCATATCATGGAACATTACTCTGCAATGAAAAGGAATGAACTATTGATGTATACAAGAACTTGGATGAATATCCAGAGAATTGCACTGAGTAAAATAAAACTCATCCCAAAAAGTTACACATTGTATAATTCAGTTATACAGTATTTTTGAAATAACGAAATTGAATGGATAGAAAGCATATTAATGGTTTCTAAGAGCTAGGAAGAGAGGAAGGAAGAGGCATGGTTATAAAAGGACAATAGAGGAAATCTTATGGCAAGTGAACTGTTCTGTATTTTTATTATGGTGTGGATCCATGAATGTACATATATGATCAAACTGCATTAAATAAACACACAAGTGTAAATACAAAACAAGTGAAATATGAATAAGTTAGGTGGATTTCAACAATGATAACTCTCTGTTTGTATTGTACTCTAGTTCTGTAAGATGTTACCATTGGGGAAAATTGAATAAAAGGTACATGAGATCTCTCTTTTTATTATTTCTTACAACAGTATTTGAATCTACAACAATCTTAAATTAAAAAGGTTAATTAAAAGAAAACACATTAAAGTTGAAAGATACAAAATTAACACATATAACTACTACTCTGAACAGGAAATTAAGAAAACAATGACATTTACAACAGCATCTAAAAGAATAAAATACTCAGGAATGAACTTAACAAGGATGTGAAAGATCTTTACCCTAAAATTATAAAACACTGTTGAAATAAAGTAAAGAAAACATAAATAAGTGGAAAGACATCCCATGTTCATGGGTTGGCAGACAATATTATGATTTCAATACTACTGAAAGTGATCTAGAGATTTAATGTAATTCTTACCAAATTCCCATTTCCATTTTAGTAGAAATAGAAAAATATACCCTAAAATTCATAAGGAATCTCAAGGGATACCAAATAGTCAAAACAATCTTGGAAAAAAGACAACGTTGAAAGACTCACTTTTTGATTTCAAAACTTACTACAAAGTAATATTAATCAAAACAATGTGGGGGGTGGAGGAGAAAGATGGCAGAGGAGTAGGAGACCTAAATTTCGTCTGGTCCCAGGAATTCAGCTAGATAGATATCAAACCATTCCAAACACCTACAAACTCAACAGGAGATCGATGAAAAGAATAGCAGCAACTCTCTGAACAGAAAAGCGACCACTTTCTGGAACATAGGACATGTGGAGAAGTGAATCAGAGGCAATATTCGGGAAGATAGATGGTGGGGGAGGGGACCTCTGTTAGCCACTATGGGCAAGTGATAGAGCACCAGAGCACAAAATTGGAAATTTTAGAAGTTGGCTCCACTGAGGGATGTTGCTCCAGTGGTTAAGCAGGGAGTAGAACCCTTGCCCACAGTGTGATCTCGGGACCCTCGGGGTCACAGAAAGACCAGGGGTGCCTGAGTGTGGCAGAGCTCCCAGGTATTGGAGCGGGGAAGGCAGCTGCGGAGACAGAGCCAAGGAGTGGGCTCTCAGGTTGGGGTTGCCATAAACCGTGATCCGAGGCACAGTCGGGCCACTGCTCCTCTAGCAGGGACCCACCAAGTGGCAGATCTGGGG